>NC_056739.1:1605750525-1605988025 GCF_019279795.1 Protopterus annectens
TGTACATCATTGATAAGTCTATGTGATGTGAAATCAGTGTGCAAGGTAATTGCAAGGCATACAGGCAAAACATATACATTGCAGTCATTATTAGTCGGCAAAATGGTTGTAATTCTACCAATTTATTGGAATACATTTGGGACAGTAATGTGACACACTGCCACACTCATTAGCATATTGAAGTACATTGATTGCATTACAATAGACTTCTCATATCTGGGATACAATAAGCCTGTAAATCATATACAACTGACAGAGGCCACTGATATTGCTTTTGGCCTATCAGAATTGCTTACTGAAGTGCTTTTGCATGACCGATGGTAAAGTATTAGCACATGTGCAATTTTTTTTTTGCCATAGTATATGAAGTGCCACTTGTCTAGAGTCATTCCTGAACAGTGACAGTAATCCATGCCAACTGTTTTGCAAAGAATAAGAAACACTACAGTTGCTGTCCATGTGTGTGATATACTGTTGTTATAGCTGACAGTGTTATTCTTTTATGGGAGAGCAAATATTGAGGAGACGGACATACTGAATGAACAAGAGGGGATGCTCTCCCCAGCTTATTCCAGAATAGTTTAAACTTGATGATTATACAGATGCCACTGAAACAGTGTTCACACATTTTTTAAAGCTGTGTTGCTGCGCTGTTCAGATTGAACTAAATTATTAGCTTGCTAGTTTTCTTTCCTTGTGGTAGTGCACATCTACTATTTATTTTACAGCATGCACCCTAAAGTGTATTATTACTGTAATTACCGAAGTGGGCAATGCAGGTGACAAAGGTCACATTATCAAGTTTAGCAGCCATGACATACACTTAAATTCCATCGTTAACATTACACATTTCATGTGTAGTTTCGATTAAAATAAAGAAAACAAAGATAACATGCATGATGCCACATAAAGATAAATTATCCTTAACATTAATTTAAACCTTGCACCTCTTGTTTTATTAGCCAGGACATATGTCATTGAGATGTAGAGCCATTCATGAAATTACAATGCATTTGTGATGTTGTGCATTCATTCATTAATGTCCAAAGTGGTAAGTAAGGCACACCATTTCAATTCTCATTTGCATGGCTAATGACTGAGTCTTTGTGTATGTGAAATGAAATGTTGAGTTTTTGCCACAGGATGGGAAACTTTATTCACTAAATGGCATCAATGTGCAATGGCCACAATTGCAGAAAGGATGAACCTCCCCCCTCAAAAAAAAATATAACATTCATTGTAATGAATTCACAATTTTCTGGATTTGAAGTAAAATATTTACAGTAATGATCCCTACTTTCCTGTAAATGACACCTTAAGATCTAAGCACTTCGCCTATGGCATTACAATGAAACATTGACATCATGAACATGTTGCACCACATGAACAGGTACATCATAAAGGAGAAGAGCACATACATGTGATGAGGGTAGAAATAACTTGCCTGGAAGTCAGGAGTTACTGCCCGCAGTTGTTATGCATTAACTTCATTGTTGTACCTTTGTACAAGGAATGTTTTGCAGATCGCCATAAGTATAATGAGACTTTTTAACGTGTGTATATGCTGTAGGTTTCAGGAACATTGTCAGCAATCTTCATTCTTTGTGTGAGATGTGTGCACAGGCAACTCACATTATTTGATAAAATGTTGGCATATATGTGAATCAATATGCAATGCTAAGAAAGTAAATATAACCTGAAACTTATCATTTTATTTTCTGATATATTCTCCCAAAGTGTACTTCTCATTAGAAGGGATGACGAAAACATTCTTGACTGAGCAATTCTGCTAATGAAGCACACTTGCCGTAACTCTGGCATGTACATGTCATCATGTAGGTACCAACACCGTGTTTACCTCCTTAGCACTTTGAACAGATTGAGTGATTCAGAAATGATAATGACTTTAGAACTAATTAACATATTCCATATGTTGAGAGGGGTATATCTACACATATTCTCAGGATGTGGAGCTACAGAACTTCCATCATGTTAGGGAAGACTGCCTTGTTTTCCAAGTCCTGCCAAATAAAATAGTGATAGTTTTAATTATGACTCAAGAGGCAATTGTTTGAGATTTTTCAAGGTATGTATTATTCAGTAGAACTACATTATTCTTTTGGAATGTAGATAAATAATTAGAATGAGGGCTGTATATCTGACATTTATTTTGTGGGTTTCAGGAAACCCACAAATTAATGTGTACAGAGTTATATAATTTATTGTAATAAATCCTTAAAATTATAGTATATCATTGACTTGATTGAGTTCTACATGTTTAGTTTTACATTGATCACTACTTGTCTGCTTCTGATGCTTTTTCAGCTTAGTAGGTATATAATCTTGCATCTGCTGCAGTTTTTTTTTCCTTCTGTGGTTTAAACCTTTTGAGGGGGTTATATCTATGGGATATTGCAATGCTTGCAGAGTTCTTAACACTGTTTTGTTGATCTGATCCTACTCACTGACTGTATACTCATATTATACTTCCCATAAGTATAACTGTCTGTACTACATGTGATATCTGCCTCCTATGTGTCATAAATATATCAGATGTGTTTTTCATGTGTATGTGTGTCTGTGTGCATAGGTGTGTATTTGTTTTCGTTTGTGTCTTTGTATCTGTGTGTGTGTGTGTGTGTGTGTGTGTGTGTGTGTGTGTGTTTGTGTGTGCATATGCGTGCATGTGTGTGCCTGTGTGCGTGTGTGTGTGTGTGTGTGTGTGTGTGTGTGTGTGTGTGTGTGTGTGTGTGTGTGTGTGTGTGTGTGTGTGTGTGTGTGTGTGTGTGTATGTCTGTGTGTCTGTATAAATATATAGCTAGATAGATATAGATATATAGATATAGATAGATATAAATGCATGTATGTATATATATAAAATAATTTGTGTGTGTGTGTGTGTGTGTGTGTGTGTGTGTGTGTGTGTGTGTGTGTGTGTGTGTGTGTGTGTGTGCTTGCTGAGTCATTGGCATCTTTAGACATCAAGGTCAAGCATTTTGACACACAAGGTAAAAAAAAAAAGATTAATTTGCTTTAGTATTGACCAAGGTCATGAATTTACTGTTTCACAAAAATATACATTAATGTGAGATATTGCACTAAGCTCACTCTAAAATAGAACTGGAAAGGGAACAACAGTGAGCAATGTTTGAATGATGCATCTAATATTTCTGCCCACATCTGTTAGGGTCTTTATCTTATAGCATATGGTGCTTTTTAATCTTCAGCATTTAGCCGTATGGCTGGAAGGCAGACAACTTATAGAAGAGCCATACAGTGACAGTATGATCACTTAATTGTGAGTTTGCACCTTGATAATGGTGATTTTCTGTCCTGGCAGCCTTGGCCATTGGAGAATGGAAGTGCAGAAAGTTTTCATTTTATAAGTGGAGGCTATATAGACAGTGAATTTCAGGTGAGGATTAGTCTTAAAGAAAATTTTTATTCAGAATCATGATGCATGAGCAATTACATTGATGTTTACTGGGATAAATGTTCAGAGGGTTTTAAAAATGTCATCTCATGCAGTGATATTTCTAATAAATGACTATTTCAGTGGTATTTCGTCTATAGTATATAGATTTCACATCACTTTTCCCTTCCCATTCCTGTGTCAATATAATAAATACAAGGTTGGTGGGCAGGAAATTAACATTAACTATAAGAATCATGTTACTTCATAATGGCATCTTGGTCCATTCTGCTTGTGACTGTGTGATCTACTTTCCCCTATGTCTCTGCACTGTGATTTTTTTAATGCTATAATTTGTTGTCTTCCAGTATGCTTCTTCACTAGTGGCAAAACAAAGTTATTTTCTTCATGCCACCAAAAAAAAAAATAAAATGAAATAGGAAAACTAGTGAGCACATTGTATAGCTGCTTCTGTGAACACACTGCAGTGTCTGAAATGAAAACTCTTATTCCTACTTCCACCACACTGATGGCTAAAGCTAGTGTTCCATCAGGTGATAGATCTGACCTTAGTCTTCTTATTAATAACATCAGTCCACCTACATTCTTTGTGCCTCATTTCAGTCAAAGCTCCAAGTGCAGCTTGAGGTAATCAAGGCCATAGTTAGGAACGTAGTGGATCACACAGCTCATCTGGAGATAATACAATAGACCTAACCCTAATGAAGGCTGAACGTCAAACATTCTGTTTCCGTAAGTTTATATTGAAGCTAAACAAAATGATACATGACCAAGAAAACTGCCATTAGTAGAACAAAATCAGGATCTTAGGGTTACACGAAGTGACTGAATGAAAGTCTTGTTCTGTTTTTTGCAGGCATGTATTCAAAACACAATGGCGTTAGATCTTTCTGTTAAAATAATGCTGGAAGAAACACCCATTCTCTTATGCCCCCATTGCTTCCAATAGTAAAACTATGACTGGCAACAGCTTTCTCTCTCATGTCTAGAAAGATAAGGTCTTGCTGGCAGCATGGGCAGAGTGAGTTATTACAAAATGAGCCAGGACATCATTTGGCTGTATTCACCATGCAGGAAGTTATGCTACAGTGAAAAACTTCCATTTGGGCACCACAAAGTCAAAAAATGCTACAGGCAATGCTCTCTACTCTAATTATATTACCAATTGCTGCAGCAAGTTACCTGTTCCACTAAAGCAAATAGACAAAATAAAAGGCTTACATAACAAATTAAAACAATGTGACACCTGGCTGTGCTCATGTATTTCATAAGGATAATGAGGAAGCTTCAAGCCACTACCATATCTATAAGACACCTGACATATAGGCACCTTAGCCACAAACCACAAGCTGCTTACACAGCTGTGCTATCTTACCTCCATTTCTCCATAAATGTCTCCCGTTTTCCTCCAGTTTTTATACATTTCTACTTTTCCTTATCTTCTCTCATAACCATCTCTTCCCACTTTTCTACTAGTTGCTCTACCTCTGCCTCAATTTCTTCCAACTGTAAGATCAAGTTACAGTATTTTAATGTTGGATACAATTAATACCAATTGTCGAAGATCTTTATATTAATATCATGTTGCCGTAGAATTCTATGTATTGCTTCTATAGCTAAATCACTGAAAGAAGGAAGTTCTGTGACCACTAGTAACAGTATTATAGTGTCATAGTACAACACCAGGCTAATGACTCAAGGCACCCATTTAAACCTAGCCAAGCTTCCCGATGAAATTTGATAGGCAATGGTCCACAATGGTTTTGTGGAGATGTATAGACTTGGCCAAGGGAACTTAAACAATTTTAAGCTTCCTCTCTCTAATGGAGAAATAGGAAGCAGACCTGGGGTATCTTTGCAATCCCCATTCCAGTGATCCAGGTTCTGCTTGAATAAATACAGGGAAGAACTCTGCTATACATGAATGGAAAGCCTGATCCAAAGAAGGAATAGTCTCTGAAACAAATACCTGTCTCTCCAGCACATTGTTGTTTTATGGATGTGCAACAGGTCCATTAGTTCTGAATCTGAGGATGCTTCATAGGCCAGGCATAGGTCACCTCTCACCATCCTGTAGAAGACTGTATATAGTGATGATACTTGGATGTGGCTTGTTTAGGACTTGTTTTTTTTCCTATGTATTTTTTTATGAAAAAAAATCTGTGGCCACTCCAGCTGTTGTTGCATATGTTTGGTGAGGTACATACTGAAGGCAGCATTGTACTCAGTGACTGGTCTTATGAGTGCAGAAATACAACAGGATGATGAATGTGAGGGTCTAGATGACATACCCTTACTTATAAGTTGTGCAACATGGAATGATCTCTCCACTACTGTAGATGCATAGTGGTTGAATGCCAAATTTCTGTCTACATGTGATTCCCAAGACCCTGACTTCAAGGTCTACTCATAGGGGTGTATTATTAATATAGTACCTAACTGGAGTAGACATCATAATAAAAAATATTATGATGCACTTCTTGGCATTGATATTTAGGACATGACTCTTGCACCAGTTAATAATTAGTTTTAAGCCTTCTTGCAAGATATTTCTGTCTTGGGATTAATCTATAAATGCTCCCAATTTGTAATCACCCTGAAACATGATCATCCAGGGGCCCTTGATGATAGCCATGACCCAATATAAGTAGATACCAAACAGGAGTGTCCCCAACACTCAGCCATGAGGCACTCCACTAATTCCTCTAGAAAAAGGGTTTTCTACATCCACATTAAAGAAAAGGATCATGTAATGCAGCATAAGATGCATACCCACCTACTTTTGAAACAAACCTTCATCTCATCAGAGTCCAATTGCTCAAAAATGTCACACCTGTTTATTTATTCTTGAACTCAACACACTCACCTTGTTATCTATACTGATTAATGAGACACATACCTCTCCTAAACAGTGTGCCACTCAACCAAAGCCCCTAAGGCAAAACAGCATGCCCAACACACAAGTCATAGGTGACTCAATAGTGAGACATGCTGATGTCTCACTCACTAGGTTGAATAAGGTGAAAGTAACAGTCAGCTGCCTGTCAGGTGCCAGGACACACCACATAATGCACTCACTCAGGTCCCTCAACAACATGTACAAGTATGACTCAGTCATTGTACATGTAGGTGTGAATGACCTGAGATGTACCTCCCTGGACTACATGAAAAGAGACATGGAGGAGCTGTTGGATTATGTAGCCCAGGCGGGTATGACCCTAGCCCTGAGCAGCATCCTACCATCACCCAGAATTTAACCACAGTACAAGCAGATAATGATTGATTTCAACAACCGGCTAAGTTTCTGGTGTCACTCTAAGGGGATCCAGTACCTGTCTACCTGGGATGACATGATTGATAGACCTCAATGCTTTGTCAGAGATGGCCTGCATCTGTCACCCCTGGTCTTCCAGATACTGGCCAAGGCTCTTGCCACCCCTATAGTGCCTTTTTAGGTGGTGTTCCAAACACCAAATTACCACCGTAAGAGCTACAAACAAATGCAATCTGAGGGTCATGCTGCTCAACACTATAAGTCTAAATCTCAAAATGCAATCGCTCGAATCACTCCTTAAAATGGAGAACATTGACATTTGTGCTGTAACAGAGACCTGGTTCAAGGCAGCAAAAAGCACCCCTACACTACCAGGCTATAACTCTTTCCACACCTTCCGACCCCAGAACTTGGACTGAAGCTGCAAAGGTGGTGGTGTTTCCATATTCATAAAGGATGCGCACACCTCCAGACTGATAGTCCAACATAACAGATCAGAGATACTTCAAGTGCAGCTAACACTGGATAAGAGAGCGATTCAGGTCATAGTCTGCTATAGGTCCCCAACCATGTCACAAGACTCACACTTCAACATTCCTAAGCACCTGGGGAATATTAGGGTCCAACCTAACACTCTCATACTAGGCGACTTCAACTACTCCTCCATTAACTAGGAAAACTACTCATGTACCAATACACTTGCCCAATGTTTCCTGAAGTTCGTTAATTCCAATGTCCTGGACCAGCTCTTTCTTATCCCCACTAGAGGTAGCAACATCCTTGACCTGGTCATTACTAACATGGGCGAAAGTTTCTCTACACCAATAGTCAGCTCCTCTCCAGTTACATCTGACCACAAACTAATCACCTTGGAAATCCACATCCCTCCCACCACCCCTACAAAGGTAACCACCATGAAAAACTTCTCCAAAGCTAACTCTGGGTTCCTAAAAACATAAGTGGCTAACCTCATGGCAGCCATGCAAATGGAGAATAGTGGCATGACTGCAAAATCATACACCAATGCACTCTAAGAATATGCACACAAATGTATGGATCTCGCCATATCCAATAGAACCAAGATGCTGTCTTCCAAAGAAAGGAAGCCAATCTGGTGGTGCCCTGCCATAAACAAACTCTACAACAGAAGGAAGAAACTGATGCAGAATAAGATTAAGTCCCAAGAGTGGAAAAACTCCCTTATCAGCCTCAACAAAAAGTTGAGATCCTTCAGCAAATCCTCTAAAGCTAGCTATGAAAACAGAATTGCAGCAGACAGTAAAGACAACCACAAGGCCTTCTATAGTTATGTAAAGAATATCCACAGCAATACTCAGATTTGCTCTGAGCTACTGCACAATGGTACCTCCTATACTGAGCCAGCAGATATTCCCAATATACTGGCTGACAGATTCTGTGCCAAGTTTACCCCCCCCCCCCTCAAAGGACCAATCACAATACCAGTAGATTGCCAGGCACCCAGTATTACTGCTGCACAGTTAAAACAGCACTGTCCAGGGCCAAGAATACAGCTTCTATGGGACCTGACAATATCCCTGGCTGTGTTCTACATGAACTACAGAGTGAACTGGCACCTCACCTGTGTGTCCTGTTCAATCACAGCCTCACCTCCAGCTTTGTCCCTATGAATGGCACACTGCTACAGTCATCCCTCCCCACAAAGGAGGAACGACTACAGACCCTGGGAACTGTCGCCCCATTAGCCTGATGAGTCTGATATGCAAAGATATGGAATGCATCATCATGGACCTAATAAACAAGGATATAGGGAATCTCCAAACTCTGGATACCACACAGTGTGGTTTTGTGAAGGGTAGATCATGCCTGCCCAACTTGGTCGACTTCTTTGAGTCAGTCACCAGAGCTGTGGATGAAAGCAAGGTGGTTCATACAACCTACCTTGATCTGGCCAAGGCCTTTGATACCATTCCCCACTCAGGAATCATAGAAAAACTCACTAAGTTAGGCATCAACCCCTATATCACTAGGTGGGCTGAAAACTGGCTCACAGATATAACCCACAGTGTGAAAGTAGCTGACTCCAAGTCAGACTGCTGACTAGTCATGAGTGGAGTCCCACAGGGTTCATTCCTGGGTCCTCTCCTGTTTGGTATCTACTTCTAAAGTCCAGGCCAACACAAAGAGACTCTGGCTGACAAAGTTCACAGATGATTGCAAGTTGGGAGCTATTATTAACTCCCCAAGTGATGTTGACATCCTACAGAATGGCCTCACTGAGACCAACGACTGGTGTCAGAACCATGGCCTTAAGCTCAATGCCAAAAAATGTGTCATTATCCCCTTTGGGAAAAACCTTTTTCCCATGAATTACCACATTGCTTGTAGTCCACCGAATGTAGAATCCATTATAACAGATTTGGGAACAGAGGTTAACAGCAATCTCTCTTTTGATCACCATATTGCCACTGTGGTCAGAAAGTCCTTCTATGTGGCACATTTCATTACTAAGAGTTTTGCATCCAGGAAGAAAGAGGTTATTGTCTCCCTCTACTCTTCACTCATTTTGCCAATCATCGAGTACAATGCCCATTTTGGCATACACCTCAGTAGTCACCTGCAACAACTGGATAGGCCACAAAAGTACCTCACAAAGAGGATGCTATGCCTTAAACACTTGTCCTATATGGACAGACTCAAAAAAATCCAACTATTCTCTGTCTCATATTGCCTACTTAGAGGTGATTGCTGCTTGACTTACAAAGCCATGTCTGACCCAGCTTTGTTAGAAATGCTACATGTAAAGAAATCCCAATCCCTCCACACCACACGCTCCAGAGACCTCAACCTCATTACCACAATCAACAGAACTTACTGGAGGGACAGGTTAATAACCCAGAAACTGCCCATGTTATAGAATAGACTTTCCATACATGTCAAGCAGAGCACCTCACTGACCCTCTTCAAGAGAAATGAGTGGATGGGAAATAGAAAATTCACCCCCGGGATAACTCTAGTGGTTCTACTTGACAGAGGCACTGGGAACTAAGATTGGGTGGCATGATGCTAGGGTAATCCTATGGCTAGGCTTGTAAAGGCCCAGGTCCATTAGCCTAGTACACACCTATGAACCTATGAACCTATAACATAGCTGTTTCTCCAGAAAAAATGGGCATTAAGAGAAAATGTTAACCTTGTTCAGAGCAGTAACTATTCATATACATATATATATATATATATATATATATATATATATATATATATATATATATATATGTGTGTGTGTGTGTGTGTGTGTGTGTGTGTGTGTGTGTGTGTGTGTGTGTATGTGTATGAGGACATATGAAGAAGACTGTTAACCTACCTACACTTCATAGAATGCATAGCCAACTTATCCTGAAACTCACCTAACACACCCCCTTCCACACAGCTAACTTCACCTAACCTAGACCCTAGCACATCTCCTTCACAAAACTCACCCAACTGTGACCTCTCTGATGCACACAGACAACTCCACCAACTTTACCTTTCAACCAGTTTCTATAACTCTCATAAAAAAGTTTTTACATAAACTAAAACCTTGTTCCTTCTCAACCGACAACCTTACCCCGGGAATAACTAAATCTAGCTACAATTGCAATAGCATACCCAATTAGCATTTCTATTAATAGATTGATTACGGAATCCTATGTCCCATAACATGTGGTAAATGGCACATTTTATTCCATTACATAAATGAGGTAATTCCATTGACATTACAATTTTCTGTCTCATAGCCATCCTGTCTCCCCTCTCTAAAATCCTTCAAATATGTATACATCAGCAGTTTCTCCACTATCTCTTACAAAGTAAGCTAATTACCAGTTTGCAACATGGATTGTTTCCAAACCACAGCAGCTCCACTGCATTATTATCATTTACAGGTGCTGTCAGTAAAACTTGCAACTCTAATAAACTTGCATCTGCAGCATTTCTAGATCTATCAGGAGCCTCTGACGTGGTATCTCACACTAAACTTATCAATCAGTGTAAAACCCTGGGTTTATCATCTCCATCTATTCATTGATCCTCTAGCCACCTTGGCAATAGGCAACAAGCTGTAAAATGGCAAGAGTCCATCTCTGTAAACTTTCTCACTTTCACAGGAGTACCACAAGGATCCATCCTTGGTCAGCTACTATTTTATATTTTTATCAATAACTTAGATGCATCTTCTTGTGAAGGCATTGTGATTCAATATACAGATGACTCTACCATCATCTGCTCTTCAAACACCTTAAGTCACCTCCATGAAATCACTCAACAAGCTGTTATCTCCACTGAAATCTGGCTTAAAAGAGCACAATTCTTACTCAACCCCAAAAAACAAACTCCTCCTCTTTACAACAAAAGATCACACCCTTAACAGAGCATATTTCAAAATTATTTTGGCAAATGGCACTGAATTTGGATTAGTTCACTATACCAAACTATTCAGTCATAACAGATGAAAATCTTAAATTTGGCCTCCACATCCAAAGCAATATCAAGCAAACCCATCAAAAGCTAGGCATGCTATACCAAACAAACATTTTCTGAGAACACTCAAAAATTACTCTAGCCAAAACCTACCTTCTTCCCTCCCTACTCTACAAAGTCTCATTTCTAACCAATTTACAAAATTACTCTAGCCAAAACTTACCTTCTGCCCTTCCTACTCTATGAAGTCCCATTTCTAACCAATTTACAATCATCCATTAAGAAACAACTGTAAACCTGGTACAACAAAATTGCCAAGTTTGCTACTAATTCTTCCTCCTTTCCTCATCACTGGAAAAACTCTCCCTACACTTAGCTGACTGGAACTCTCCTTCCACCTCTCTTACATTCAGCTTATAACAATACATAAAATCATACACAAATCGTTAGCCTGCCCAACTCTTACCCCTTTAATCAACATATATTTCCCTAAAAAACTCTCAGATCAGAATTCAAACAACTTTTCACCATAAATAAATAAACCAAATAAATCCTCTGGACAAAGCCTATGCTCATACTCTTTAGCAAAAAAGTGAACTCCCTTCCTCTAACCACTAGAACTACTTTTAGCTTACCCAACTTTAAATGCTCTCTAAAAGAATACTTTACAAAAGAATGGACTTTCGCCTGTACCAATCCTGGCAGAACTTACTCACTACACTTCACTGACCCCCTTCAACCTGAGTCATACCTCACAACCCTCTCCAACCTCCTATTTCACTTCTTTCTTTTCTTTTTCCCACTACCTTACCTTATCTACGTCATCTCTGCAGACCTTTCCTCAACACATCTTTCTCTTTCTTGGTAACCATAAGGCCAAATACAAACCAAACAATTCAAATGTCCACGGACTCTTACCCAAGGCAGGTAGACCCAATAAGGAGTAATGCAAAGTCAAATTAAAAAAAAAAACAAATATCATTCCAACATGACCAGTATGCAAGATAAAACATTTATTTTAGTGCTGTCGTTTTGACCTGCCTTGAGGGAGAGTCCGTGCACATTCAAATTGTTTGGTTTGTGTTTGGCTTTGTGGTTACCAGTTTATGTGTTTCGGACTGCTATGACATCTCTGGTTATGGACCAACAGTCTCTAGGAGGGTTTGACTCCTTTCAAGCACATTTTAACTCCACCATGTGTAACCTAACAGGTATTATTCAGCAGTTAACTCAGGAATTATCTCAGATGATTCATGTGTCAATCAGAGGGGATGGTTTGCATGCACATGCAGCTACCAAAATGGTAAATTCATAATTTGTTTTTCCGACGAGGTTTGAAACTCAGCAAGATTCTTCATTAACCCCAGGCCAACATAGTGGCATGGTTGTTGGGAATGTATGGCCCAAAAACAGTGCAGCATTGACAATAGAAGAATTACCTGGGGTTGACTGAGGTAATAATTTCAACATAATGAACTGGTTTAATAAAAGTGTGTCCTTTAATAATGTTAGTATCTCTGTTTCACATGACAGTTTGGATACACAGTTGTGGTGCCTGAAAAGCCTGGTTACAAAATTCAGGAAGCTTCAAGTGGAAAACTGTTACTTAAGGCAGAGCATTATCTTAGGAAATGTTCCCAAGGGGTTACATTCTTGGAAAATTCCTACAGGAGTGATGAATGGGGTTAAGTTACACAAGGAACTTTTATTGTTATTTGACCAACATGAGTGCAAACCTGTGGAGGTCTTGATAAAGGATAATTTGAGGTTAACGGATAAGATCTCAGTGGAGACTGAGAACTTAGACACCTTCATTACTAATGATTTGTTGTTCAATAAGATCTTTCACAAATATCACAATATTTGTGTTAAAGCTTATAGCCTGATGTCTGAATTAAGGAGTAAAAGGGAGACAAAGTTGAAACAGTATAGCTTGGAATATGAGAAAGAGGTTGCTTATCCTTTTCCCCTAAGACCCAAACTTGGCCTTTATATGAAAGTGAAAATGAGCATGAAAAGGCGGATGATGTCCTGCGTTTTTCCTTTCATCAGGACGCTAACCAATTTGGGGCCCTTTTAGTAGTGACTCTCCTCTAAGGAGATCGAAGAGGATCTGATCTCAGCAGAACAACAGTTTCATGACACCTTGATCTAATTACAATCAACGAGGGACAGCTCAACACTCAAGGAATTGACCATCGAACAGAGGGAACAGCTGGAGACATTAGACATTGTGTGTATACAAAGCTGGTGATTTCCGTGTTTACAGTTACAACAATATGTCCATCATGGACACATTCTTCAATATAGTTTTGAATCGTTTTACATTTGTTCCTACATCAAGAGCTAATTTAGTGGAGGTAATCATGGATTTAAAACTATTTGTTAGGAAACTTAATTTCACATTTTTATTTCCGGAAGATCTGGTGTGACTTATGGATCACCCCTAACTAGACCAAGGGTTTTTAATACCCCACTTAGTCCTGTTTTACTTATCTTTGCACACTTGTGTGAGCAAAACAGCTGCAACCTTTAGAACAATACATCAAGGCCTTTTTACCGAATTTGGAACAACATGAAATGTTTCTGAAATAATTACATGGCAATAAGGAGGTCAGGCTTATGATACCAGGCAAAGGGAGTGGACTGGTATTAATGAACTCTTTTTATTACATTAATAAAATATTGTTGATTTTAGGTGAAGATACATATGAAGAAGTTTCCTGCAACAAAATAAATATTTTTATAGTAGAGTCAATTGTATTTTATATGATATACTTATGCAAGCTGAAACTGATTAACTTGTTTACAAATTTTTAAAGGTTAATTATTTTCTGGTCCCCACAATTTTTGTCATTCTGAAAATTTGTAAGAACATTAGAGATCCCCCTTTGAGACCAACAGTTGATGCAAAAGCTTCCAAAACTTTTTCTTTGGCTAAGTACTTTGACTATAAATGAAAAGGGGTCACAAAGAGGCTTGATTATTAGGTTATAGATTCCTGGGACTACTTGTCACTGATCTCTAATTCTTTTTATAATGAGAATTTAGTTTTTGTAACTATAAACGTTGAAGACCTGTTCTCAGTTAAACCACAGCAACAGGGTTTGGATTGTTTTTTTAAATTTTTAATCAAGAGTATAGAGTTGAGTGGCTGTGAGATTAAGGATATTGTCAGTTTGATGGAGATAGTATTGATTAATAGTTTTATTTACTTTGAAGGACTTATTTATAGGCAGAAAGAGGGAGTTGCAATGGATGCTTCTTGTGCCCCTGTATTTGCCAATACAGTTATGACTATGTGGGAAAATACATTTATTTTGAACTCAAAATTTTCTAAATGTTGGTCTTTTTATACTAGATACCTTGATGACATCTGTATTTTTTGGATAGACCAGTACACTAGCATTGACAATTTTGTAAAGTACTTGCTTTAAATTTACTTATTCAGCTTCCCTAGACACCATTCAGTTCCTCAATATTAAATTAAGGAAGGGCAGTGTTAACAATATATTCATATCTTCTATTTTTTAGGACACCCACTTATTTGAATTCCATGCTGCACTTTACTAACAGTTACCCCATGTAGCAGAAATAATCTGTGGTTAAGGGGCATATGGTAAGGGCTGCTAAGATAGTTTCCAAATACTCAGATCTTTTAGGTTAATGTGATAAATTGAAGGGGATGTTTTTAATACTTGGCTATCCAGACAACATTTTGATTGATATTATGAATGATTTCAGATTTAAGTGAGAATCTGTTTTTTACGTGCCACTTTAAAGGAAGAGTATTAATACCTTGTTGAGAGATGACACCTCTCTCAATATGTGGACTACATTATTGATCACTTCATATAGTTCCAATTTTGGCAAGATTAGGTCTATTACATCCAGAAATCTGTGTGTCTTTAACCACCTGGATACTGGTGATAAGATAGTGGAAGGTTCTCCTATGTTTATGGTCCAGATGGGTGTTAGTCTTAAGAAGTGGATGGAATGTAATACAAGTCTCTCCAAGCATAACAACAATAGACAGGGGAACTTTTAAATGTGGTTGATGTAGGAAGTGTTGACATATTTTTGAACATAGATGTGGTTACAGTGGCAAATACAATAATTCATCCCAATTTTTACTGTAATTGTGCCATGAAATCTATAGTCTATATTGCCCACTGTCAGTTATATCTGTAAAACCAAATGTGCTTTCAAGAACAGGATACACGAACACTTAAATTGTATGGATAAAAAAGACCTTAGTAATGATTTGGCAAAGCATATTTCCAAATTCATAAGACACTATTTTTTATTTTATGGTATAGATATGGTAGAGTTGATGATCTTTCCCTGGAATACTGGGAACTATACTGGCAAATTAAAACCAACACAGCTGTAAGCCCCGGTTTGAATGACAAAATTTCCATTTCTTGTCTATTGAAATTGCAAGCATTAGGATTAGCATGAATTAAGTATGTAAGTAATTTTCTTAGTATTTTTAAAGTTTTTAGTTGAATATTTTTAATATGTGATTGAGGAAGTGAGTTTTATAACTGGATTGATTCTGTTTCTGGTTAATTCTTGTGAAGTTTTGGATAGAAATGAAAGTGCTAAAATAAATAGTTTAGTATATTGGTCATTTTGAAATGATATTCATTTTTTTTAATTTGACTTTGCATCACTACTTGGGTCTACATGCCTTGAGTGAGAGCCAATAGGCATTCAAATGTTTCTCTTCCTTTCTACTCACATAAGATACCTGATGATGCCCTATCCGCACTATTCTTATAATCTCCTTTTCTGTCCATCCTTCTTCCTTCTGTAACCGTAATATGAATACCATCTGTCATGCTAAGACATCATTCAATTTTCCCTCACTGTCTCTAATCATGTACTCTGTAATATCTCTCTTAAATGTCTTACTAGATTTGTATCATGCCTCATTTAACACATACTAATCTGTGTAACAAATAATATGACTAAAGAACATTTTCTGGCATATTTTCTCCAGCTCATGTTTATTTATTTATTTATTTTTATTTATTTGAAGTTTGTTAACCGGGAATGTCCACTGGGCTAAGGTGAGCCCTTTTTGAATGGAGGCTCGGGGAGAAAAGCTCCTCAATATATATTTAAATTTACACAAAAGGTAAAAATATAACAGGTAGTTATACAGAGTTTAAATAAAGTAATAGTTTAAAATGTTTTTGAGCAACAGATAATACAAGAGTGTAAGGGTATAATACATTATGTTTAGGTGCCAACAATTGATGTTCGGGCAGGAAGTATCACAAAATACAGGAATACGGATATAATACAGTATGTTTAGATATTCTTTTTGTTTTTCATTGAACTGTACTATGAAACATATGTTCTATGTTTTTCTCATTACAGCAATTTTCACCCCTATGTTTTGTAGTGTAACATAATACTTTGTGATTTAAAATATCTGTAATTGATTTTTGAAAGATTGTGATTGTGTTTCCTTTGAAAATAGGAACTTTCTGGCTGAGTTGGACTTTCTCCTAGTAAACAAATGTCAAATAAATAAAGCCCCCATTTTGATCTCATGCTGACTCTATTTCAATCAATGCAGTTAAGAAGATGTGAGTTATGATTGTCTGATTTTCTCCATGCAGCCACTACTTTCTGACCCAACTCTTTTCAGTAAGAGCCAGAGACCCCACAGTAAGACCATCCAGTGTTCTGATTAGAGAAGAATTCAGTGTTACATCATGAATTGTTGTTTTTTTCAACTCACTCATCATTCAGTGATTGCATAACCCTTCACTGATCTGCTCCAATTAATCTGTACTGCAAAGACAGGCATTTTGACATAACTCCTGTAGATACTGAATAATACATTACCTGTTTTGCAAAACTATCCTATTTTTTCCTTACAGGAGACATGAATGATTACAGAATACAGTATACTTTAATATGTAGCAAACCTACTTTTGTAGTGTATAGCTCTACATTAACCTGGAGAATTCCAATTTCCTGTTCCAGTTATATGAATTGGAAATAGATGCAGGGTGTCTGCTTTTTAAATTACTGGTATCTGAGTACTTCTTTGTTGCAATTTAGGTACCATCCCAAGGACTTTGATAACTTTTTGCTTATTAGCTATAACAGTTTCAACAGTGCAGTATGCTCTGGGTGGACATTCTGGCTTTCTCTGTTTTCCTTGATTATTTTAAGGTTGGGTAATTTTAGCACTTGCTATGTCCCCATCATTGTTTTGTTATTAGTTATGACTTCATGGAAGATTGTTTTTTTTTAATATCCATGACTTATCTATGGTTCTCCATTGTCACTGTATCAAGTGGTTGCTTCAAGTTACTGTTATGATGTACTTAATCATGCATCTGCTTCCTTCGCAGGTGCTGGGCATAAAATTACAGTAATTGGGTCTTAGATAATGAGCCTGGACCTTGCTGATGCTGTCCCATCTTGGTCTTCTTATTACTAGTAGATGTCATCCTGCCACTGTTTTATTGGCAGATCTGGGATAAGAGCTTTAGGTACCTCCCATCCTTGAAAGTCAAACTCTTCACTTTATATACAGTTTATAGTCAGCTGTTTTTCTCTGATGGTGCCATAGTGCAGTATTGTCATTAATTTATGAACAGTGTTGTGCTAGTTACTTATAAAAGTAATAAGTTACTATTACTAGTTCAACAGATGCACTAGATGGCAGAGCTGTATTCATGTTCAAAAATATCTTCTTGACTATAGGGTAACTGTTGAGAGAAGATATTTCTCTGGAAGGGTCAGCTAGATACATGTCCATCTGAGGAGATATGCTGACATTGGCTGGCATCGACTCTCTGAAGCTGAAGAAGCTGTCTTTGGCAGTTAATGCAGACGTTTCAGAGGACCCATGTGCAGGTTCATCCAGTTTCTGTATGGCATCAAGGAGCAGAGCCTTGTCTCTGAATTTCTGCTCTTCAGTGTCCATCCATCGCAAATGGAACTGAGGATGCTTTATACTAGCCAGAATGAGCTATTCACGCTCCAGAAGATGATTGAACCAAGCCTCAGTGCCTTTAAGAAGAGCATCAACTAGTGGCACAACAAGCTTCGCAGACTGCCTGACTTTGGACAATTTGTTTTTCAGGCACATAATGGTGGGGATCAGGATTCCCATGAAGTTTTTTAGCTCTGACTGCAGATGTCCAGAGCCATTGCCAGGGGCTGCATTGCTTGCACAAATTCAGCAACAAAGGCAGTTTCTGCAGGCCTGAAGATGGAAGTTCCAATCTGTTCACATATCTCATTCAGCAAGCCTTCATCCTGAGTTGCAATGAGCTGAATTCTCTCCATCGTGTAGAAAGTGGGATTCCATCGTGTTGCACTGAGAATAATCAATGCCAGATCACACTTATTTTGAGCCACTTCAGCAGCTTGAGTGCTGTGACTCATTGAAATAACTGTACTCTTTTGAAAAGACTGTACTGTAATACTGCACACACTGCCAACACTTTACACACTTTAGGTACTTTGAATATCTTTAGTTAATGTGAAAAAGTAGTACATTGTGAAAAAACAGTTCTCATTTTTGAAAATTCTATATGATTCTGATATTGTTTCAAATGTTTTCATAATTATTTCAAGTACGTTTTTTTCAATATGTCACAATTTTGAACATTTTGTTTATTCAGTAATTTGTTTGGAATGCTATGTGGTAGTTCACGGGTACAGTTTTTACCAAAGGGGATGACAATGCACTTTTTGGCTTTGAGCTTGAGACCATGGCTTTGACACCAGGCATCTGTCTCAGTGAGGCCCTTTTGTAGGATGTCCACATTGTTAGGAGTTTTGATTATGGCTCCTAGTTTGCAGTCATCTGTGAATTTAGTTAGCCAAAGACCTTCTGTGTTAGCCTGTACTTCAGAGAAGTAGATACCAAACAGGAGAGGACCCAGGACTGAACCCTGTGGTACTCCAATTGTCACTGCTCTGAAGTCTGATTTGGAGCTGCTACTTTCACAGTGTGGGTTCTGTCAGTAAGCCAGTTGGCATTGGTAACCCATCTTGTGACATAGGGATTTATACCTAGTTTAGTGAGTTTATCTATAATTCCAGAGTGGGTGATGGTGTTGAATGCCTTGGTGAGATCTAGATAGGCTGTGTGAACCACCTTACCCACATCTATGGCTTTGGTGATTATTTCAAAGAAGTCTATCAGGTTTAGGAGACATGATCAGCCTTTTACAAACCCAAACTGTGTGGGGTCCAGAGTTTGGAGATCTCCAAAGTCTTTGTTTATGAGTTCCATGATGATACGTTCCATGGCCTTGCAGAACTGGCTCGTCAGGCTAATGGGGTGGTAGTTCCCTGGATCTGTTGTGCCCCCCCCCCTTTGTGGAGTGGGATAACCTTCATGGTGTGCCATTCAATGGGCACAAAGCCTGAGGTGAGGCTATGATTGAACATGGTACTTAGGTGGGGTGCCAGTTCATTCTGTAGTCCATGTAGAAGGCAGCCTGGGATGTTGTCAGATCCCACGGATGCTGTGTTCTTGGCTTTGGAGAGTGAGGTTTTTACCTGTGCAGCCGTGATTACAGGAACTTTACATTCTTCTGGTATAAAGATGGGCCCTTTAGGGGGTGAGAGGGGGGTAAAGTTAGCACTGAACCTATCTGCCAGGATGTTGGCAATATCAGTTGGTTCTGTATATTTAGTGTCATTGTGCTGTAACTCAGAGCAGATCTGAGTGTTGCCACTGAGATTCTTGACGTAGCTATAGAATGCTTTGTGATTGTCTTTAGAATCAGTGGCGATTTTGTTTTCATAACTAGCTTTGGAGGATTTTACGAGGGATCTCAGCTTCTTACTGAGGCTGACCAGGGAGTTCCTCCAATCGTGGGATTTTACTCTTTTTTGCAACAGTTTCTTCTGTTGTAGAGTTTGTTTATGGAAGAAGACCATCAGATTGGCTTCCTTTTTTTGGAGGATAGCATCTTGGTTCTGTTAGGGATAGCACAATTCCATGCACTGGTTTAAATGCTTATAAAGTGCATTTGTGTAGGATTCAGCAGTCGTACCTCTATTGTCCATCTGCATGGGTGTCGTGAAGTTTGCCACTTTTGTCTTAAGAAGCATGAAGTTGGTTTTGGAGGAATTTGTTATGGCTGTTTTCCTAATGGGGGGTGGGAGCGGGATGTGAATGTCTAGGATGATTAACTTGTGGTCGGATATGACCAACGAGGAGCTGACCTCTGGTGTTGAACACCAGTCACCCATGTTGGTGATGACCAGGTCTAGGATATTGCTGCCCCTGGTGGGGGTGTGGATAAGTTGATCCAAGGCATTGGAATTGATGATTTCCAGAAAACGTTGAGCAAAAGAGTTGGTACATGAGTAGTTTTCCCAGTTAATGGTAGGGTACTTGAAATCACCCATTATTAGAGTGTTAGGTTGTACCTTAATATTTTCCAGTGTATCAAGAAAAGAGGAGTGGGAATCCTGGGGCATGGTGGGGAGTCTGTAGCAAGCTACAATCTGGATTGCGGTTTTGCCCAGAGTTAGTTGAACTTGGATAATCTCGGATGCAGTATGCTGAGCAACTAGCTTGGAGGTGTGGATATCCTTAATGAATATGGACACGCCTCCACCTTTAGTATTTTGGTCCAGGTTTGGTGGCCGAAAGGTGTGGTATGAATTATAGCCTGGTAATGCAATGGTGCTCTCTGGTGCATTGAACCAGGCCTCTGTCACTGCACAGATGACAATGTTCTCCATTTTACGGAGTGCCTCGAGTGAGTGAATTTTGAGGTTTAGACTTCTTGCATTGAGTAGCATTACCCACAGATTTTGCTTGCTTGTATCTGTTATGGTGGTGAATTCATCATTTGAACCTTGCCTAAAAAAGGCACTATAGGGGTGGCAAGAGCCTTTGCCAGTATCCGGAATCCCAAGGGCAACAGGTGCAGGCCATCTCTGGCAAAGCAGCGTGGTCTGTCGATCATGTCATCCCAGGCAGGTAGATACTGGATTCCCTTAGAATGACACCAGAAGCTTAGCCAATTGTTAAAGTCAATCATTTTGTCCTTGCACTGTGGTATCATTCTGGGTGATGGCAGAATGCTACTCAGGGATAGGATCATACCTGCCTGGGCTACAAGATTGGAGAGCTCCTCCATGTCTCTTTTCATGTAGTCCAGGGAGGTACGTCTCAGGTCATTCACACCAACATGGACAATGGCAGAGTCATATTTGTACTTGTTGGGAGTGACCTGAGTGCGTATGTTATGTGGCGGATCGTGGCACCTGACAGGCAGCTGATAGTAACTTTTTCCTTAGCTAGCCTGGTGAGTGGAACATCAGTGTGCCTGACTATAGAGTCCTCTATGACTAGAGTGTTGGGTACGTTATGCCATATGGGCTGTAGTTGAGTGGCACATTGAGTATGTGGGCTATATGTCATTTGGATTGTGTTGGGGGTGGAGGTTGCTTGCATTCTTGCTTTGGAGGTCTCTGTTGTTTGGGCAGATTTGTACTGACAGCCTCCGTGAATGTAGGTGTGTGTTTTGTGCTTCTGTGTGTGTGTTTTGGTGGTGTAGGTTTTGAGGGATTATGTGAAGAGTGTGGTGCGGTGCAAGTGTTTACCTTCTCATCTTGACTGTCTAGTCCAGTCTTCAGTGAAGAGAGCTTTGCTTCCAGTTCAGCTATATAAGTGCATCTCTCACAGGTTGTATTGTTGGGTGGTAGGAAGAGAGGGTTGTCTGTGTACATGAGGCAATTGCTGCAGTGTCCCAAGATGCTCAGATTCATCAGGTAGACAGGAGAATAAAAACGGCAGCTGACCTTTACACATGCCTGAATAGGTGCTTATTTATTAAGTACTAAAAACAGTTTTCCTCTAGACAAGTGAGGAAAGTTGAGTGATGTTGGGATTTGTAACTTATTTAGTGCTTACAATGAGTTCTGAACAAGTGCTGAGCTCAAAGAAACAGATTTGAGTGCTAAAACTAAAAAGCTGGCTAGTTGCAAGGGAAAATGTGAAGAACAGAGTTTATGGTGCCAGGAATAGTTAAACACCAGTTAAGTGGGGGGCTTAGGAGCTCACAAACAGTCCTGAACATAGAAAATCCATATCTGGACAAGACCTGCCACAAGAAAGGGGGAAGCAAGCTTAGAATTCTTTTTCCAGTAAAAGTGGAAATGGAGAAAGCTGGAACAGAAGTTAATTCAACGTTAAGAATCTGAGTGGGTTGGCCTTCACAAATGTTCTCTATTAGATTGAGTGAACTAATGACACTAGACTGGGAGGAGTGTCACAGATCAAATATACACTATGGGCAGGCAGCTGCAAAGCCACCAAGTATAAGAACACGCAACACTAGGGAGGGTGGGTGGGAAAAATTACAGTTCCCAGCTGTAGCCACTAAATGAAAGTTTTAAACAGATCAAGGAGCAAGCAGACTCTAGAGAATGCTTTTAACAGTAAACAGACAATTATAGTAATGCACACTATTACAATTCTTAGCTGTAGAACACAGAAACCTCAAAAAATCAAAAATGCACAGAAAAGCTCGGATAGAGCACTCACAAACAGAAAATACATCTCTCAGTATGAAAAAGCAGTTTACAGTTAAGTAATTCAGTAAATATGCAATTAGAGTAATGAAACAGTATCTAGCAATGTAAAATACAGTTAAAACAGTATAAAACAGTACATAAATGCAGTGAAACAATAAAAAAGCTTTATAACAGTGCAAAATGTATTAGATCAAATGTATAGCACAATTATAAGCATTTCAGAAGTGCAGTTCAGTGAAATAATTGCAAGAAACAACTTATCCTGCTCTTGCAATCTTAAGGAATTTCCACTTATGCAATCCAATCGAGAGCCTTAGCAATATAAGCGCAACCTTTATAAGACACAGGGTTTATATACCAGTAAGAATGGAAGAGTTGGAAGATCAAATTACTACTCAGCCCCTGCTATTACCCAATCACTCGTACAACAGAAGGTCAGGAGGCCTTGTTACTTTCAATAATAATGAAGGCAATCAGCAGAAAATGTCTGCCAGAAACTCAGGAAACTCAAACAAATCTACCAGCCTAGACAACAGGTCTCTATCAAGATTATGCCATCTGAGCAGAATACAGAAACCTCTCTTTAAAATCATATAAAGAACACCCACAAAGAGAAAATACAAGTCTCAGTATGAAAAGCAGTTTACAATTTAGTAATTAAATAAAAATGCAATTATAGTAATGCACACTATTACAGTTCCTAGCTGTAGCCACTAAATGGAAGTTTTAAACAGAGCAAGGAGCAAGCAGACTCCAGAGAATGCTTTTAACTGTAAATAGACAATTATAGTAATGCACAGTTACAGTTCCTAGCTGTAGAACACAAAAACCTCAAAAAATTTAAAATGCACAGAAAAGCTCAGAAAGAGCACTTGCAAACAGAAAATACAACTCTTAGTGTGAAAAATCAGTTTACAGTTAAGTAATTCAGTAAACATGAAATTACAGTAATGAAACAGTATCTAGCAATGAAAAATACAGTTAAAACAGTATAAAACAGTACATAAATGCAGTGAATCAATAAAATAGCTCTATGACAGTGCAAAATGTAGTAGATCAACTGTATAGCACAATTATAAGCATTTCAGAAGTGCAGTTCAGTGAAATAATTGTAAGAAACAACTTATCCTGCACTTGCAATCTTAAGGAATTTCCACTTATGCAATGCAATCCAGAGCCTGAGCAACACAAAAACAACCTTTATAAGATACAGGGTTTATATACCAGTAAGAATGGAAGAGTTGGAAGATAAAATTACTACTCAGCCCCTGCTATTACCCAATCACTCATACTACAGAAGGTCAGGAGGCCTTGTTACTTTCAATAATAATGAAGACAATCAGCAGAAAATGGCTGACAGAAACACAGGAAACTCAAACAAAACTACCAGCCTAGACAACAAGCCTCTATCAAGATTATGCCAGCTGAGCAGAACACAGAAACCTCTCTTTAAAAGCATAGAATAAACACCCACAAAGAGAAAATACAAGTCTCAGTATGAAAAGCAGTTTACAATTTAGTAATTAAATAAAAATGCAATTATAGTAATGCACATTATTACAGTTCCCAGCTGTAGCCACTAAATGAAAGTTTTAAACAGAGCAAGGAACAAGCAGTCTCTAGAGAATGCTTTTAACTGTAAACAGACAATTATAGTAATGCACACTGTTACAGTTCCTAGCTGTATAACGCAGAAACCTCAAAAAATTAAAAATGCACAGAAACACTCAGAAAGAGCACTCACAAGCAGAAAATACAACTCTCAGTGTGAAAAAGCAGTTTACTGTTAAGTAATTCAGTAAACATGCAATTACAGTAATGAAACAGTATCTAGCAATGCAAAATACAGTTAAAACAGTATAAAACAGTACATAAATGCAGTGAACATTAAAACAGCTCTATAACAGTGTAAAATGTAGTAGATCAACTGTATAGCACAATTATAAGCATTTCAGAAGTGCAGTTCAGTGAAATAAGCATAAGAAACAACTTATCCTGCTCTTGCAATCTTAAGGAATTTCCACTTATGCAATGCAATCCAGAGCCTGAGCAATACAAAAACTACCTTTATAAGGTATTGGGTTTATATACCAGTAAGAATGGAAGAGTTGGAAGATGAAATTACTACTCAGCCTCTGCTATTACCCAATCACGTGTACTACAGATGGTCAGGAGGCCTTGTTGCTCTCAATAATAATGAAGACAATCAGCAGAAAATGGCTGCCAAAAACACAGGAAGCTCAAACAAAACTACCAGCCTAGACAACAGGCCTTTATCAAGATTATGCCACCTGAGCAGAACACAGAAACCTCTCTTTAAAAGCATAGAAAGAACACCCACAAAGAGAAAATACAAGTCTCAGTATGAAAAAGCAGTTTACAATTTAGTAATTAAATAAAAATGCAATTATAGTAATGCACATTATTATAGTTCCCAGCTGTAGCCACTAAATGAAAGTTTTAAACAGATCAAGGAGCAAGCAGACTATAGAGAATGCTTTTAACAGTAAACAGACAATTATAGTAATGCACGCTATTACAATTCTTAGCTGTAGAACACAGAATCCTCAAAAAATCAAAAATGCACAGAAAAGCTCGGATAGAGCATTCACAAACAGAAAATACAACTCTCAGTGTGAAAAAGCAGTTTACAGTTAAGTAATTCAGTAAACATGCAATTAGAGTAAGGAAACAGTATCTAGCAATAAAAAATACAGTAAAAACAGTATAAAACAGTACATAAATGCAGTGAAACAATAAAAAAGCTTTATAACAGTGCATAATGTAGTAGATCAACTGTATAGCACAATTATAAGTGTTTCAGGAGTGCAGTTCAGTAAAATAAGTGTAAGAAATAAGTTATCCAGCTCTTGGAATCTTAAGGAATTTCCACTTATGCAATGCAATCCAGAGCCTGACCAATACAAGCACAACCTTTATAAGACACAAGGTTTATATACCAGTAAGAATGGAAGAGTTGGAAAATCAAAGTACTACTCAGCCCCTGCTATTACCCAATCACTCGTACTACAGAAGTTCAGGAGGCCTTGTTACTCTCAATAATAATGAAGACAATCAGCAGAAAATGGCTGCCAGAAACACAGGAAACTCAAACAAAACTACCAGCCTAGACAATAGGCCTCTATTAAGATTATGCCACCTGAGCAGAACACAGAAACCTCACTTTAAAAGCATAGAAAGAACACCCACAAAGAGAAAATACAAGTCTCAGTATGAAAAAGCAGTTTACAATTTAGTAATTAAATAAACATGCAATTATAGTAATGCAAACTATTACAGTTCCTAGCTGTAGAACAGAGAAACCTCAAAAAATCAAAAATGCACAGAAAAGCTCAGATAGAGCACTCACAAACAGAAAAGTACAACTCTCAGTATGAAAAAGCAGTTTACAGTTAAGTAATTCAGTTGCTTTTAAAAATTATTTTAAATATTAATTCTTAAAAAAAAATGCATTTTCTATTCTTGGTAGTACAGGGTTCATAACAGCACCAGAGTGAGCAAGCATATATTTGCAATTTGTGAAAAATAAAAACAAAAAGGTCTGTACTTAGTCTTATTTTATTTATGTTTTTTTTAACAGCCACACATTCACATATACTCTCCCATACAAAATAAGGTAATTACATCTTAATACATGTCTTCCTGCGATTTTATGCAGCTAGAAAAGACCTTTAATGAGTGCTGGCTAGGCTGCTGGACAAATCAGTGACTAGTCATTTTTCATTGGTTCAGGATGCATTTCCATAGGTGAAAGTAAACCAGGTGTTGTTCTGGATACAGTAACGGTAAAAGAACAAGTGAGAAAAATAATTAGAATTTCAAAACTGTTCACGCATTCTATGGCAGTGCTATTATTAGGACTATGACTCGGTGGATCCAGACAGAACCATCTTAATGATTTTGTATAATTCTGCTGAATGTTTTGCATAGAAAGTGTTGGTCATATCTGAGATAACAGACATCAGGAGTTCTTTGCCTGGGGTATTCTGGGCTTGTAAATTTTGCAATTGATTACTTTAAAATTTAGCTGAGGCATGCAAACATTGCAAAATAAATAAAAACTGTTGTAATCTTCTGCAGAGCCTAAACAAAACTTGGATATATTGTTTTATAACACTGAATGTAGTATTTCTGTATGATTAAACTGTGTTCATTCAAATCTTTTTTGTAATAGTATGTAGTAATTTGGTTTATCTCAGTAAATGTGTATAGATTTTAAATCACAATGAAAGTGATTTTGCTGCTTAAAATAAAATGAGGGTCTTCTTTGTGATATTACTTTTTACTCTTAAGTTTTCAAGCTAATTCGAATCGTTATAACCTAATGACTCTTTTCATATTCTGAATGTTAATTTTACATTCTTTAATAGTCAATATATATTATGTATTTTTTGATTTATGGAATAAGGATGGTGACATAATGCTTAAGATCTTTGCCACATACAAATTCCATGGTTTAATCCTGTCCTTTTTTATGCATCTTCTCCCCATGTATAGGGTTCCTTCCACCTCCCATAGCTATAACTATGCTGGGGTGAAGGCAGCAACTGCCACAGGTGCAATCTGTTGTGTGCTGCCAACAGTGCTTTTGCAATTGCAGCTGAATGTCAGCCTGTGCTAGTAACTGAAGCAAGGTGCTTGTTATAGGTTTAGTAAGTAAATTGCCACAGTACAGAACATCATTTTCTTTTTACATCTCAAGTCTGCGTTAAAGGGTTTTGCTGGTCTGAGGAACTGCCTAGTGCTAGGTGTTTTCCCCCTGATGGTACAAGGTTCAAATCTGACCTGGCCAATTGAACTTGAGAGGTCTGACAACAAAATGCATCCAAAAATATAAAGAAGGCAAAGTGGCAGCACAAATTGTGTAGCAACTATCAGAGGAAATTCGTGTAGAACATCTGCTTTTGGCATTAAGTGTGGGGCACAGTAAACTGCAGATAGGAGAATACAGACCTCATGTTGTGTGCTGCATTAACACTAGCCATTTGGCATTGCAAAATTGTCTCTAGATGATTGTTCACTTTAACTAATGTTGCTTAAAAAAGGCATAGATATTTGCCAGTGCGAAGTGGTTTGAGGACATGGTGTACTCCAAGTTATGCCAGGAACAATTGCTAACAATGGCGGGGGGGGGCTATGTACCCTTACTGGTCAGTGTTTACCTACCAAAAACATCCACCAGCCCCAGCTCAGTACACTACCAACCAGCCAGTATCATGCTGTAAACACTGGGAAACATGGGTATATCTATTGGTTTATACACAAACATAATTGCAAAGCAATGAAACACTCCCCCTATTCATGCGTATTATGCCTATTATGTGTGCAGACCTACTGGCAGTTGTGGAGGGGCATTTCAGTATTTGTCAAGGATATTATCACCTCATGACAGATTCCTTTGAAATCATATTTGAACTCTTATAAGTCCAAATCACAGTAAACAAGACTAATTACCACTTCATAGTGAGTTACAGAACACCCTGTATGTCCCACTCTGAATATTATAGCTATCTAAATACATTAGCAGAAATTCCCATTAAACCAAAGACCTTTTTACTGGGGGATTTCAACAATCCATTAATAAATTGGTAGACCTATACTGCCAACGGTCAGAAAATTTGCAGATGACTGCAAACTGGGTGTTGTTATTCGATCTTCAACTGACTCAAGTTACTCCAGCGTAGATTAGACCATGTTAGCAACTGGTACAAGGACAATGGAGTCAAATTAAATATAAAAAATGTAGCAGAGTTTGTATTGGTTAGAAAAACAGTTTTTGTTTACCACATTGATGATGCACCCCTCCAATCAAGAAATGTTGTGAGGGATTTGTGTACTTTTGCTGACAATTCCTAATAATTTGACCATCACGTCTCCATAGTAGTTCAGAAAGCCATTTATCTCACTCATCTAATTTCCAGTAGCATCCTCACTAGATCCAAAGAAGTCTTAATTACCCTTTTAATTACCCTTTTCTTGTATCTTAACACACCCATTATTGACTATAATGCACCTTTTGGCATGTATTCATTTAAACATATTACACAACTTGGGGGACGTCAGAGATTCATAACTAGCAATATCAGTAACCTCAAAAATCTTAGTTATCATTACAGATTGACAGCCCGTTCTCTATACTCAGTCTCTTAAAGACTTCTCTATGCAGATCTGGGCTAGACTTTAGTACCATGAAAAATACAACCCTATTTGATCAGCAATTCCTTCACATAACTATGCCTTCAAATACTCAGTTAAAGAAACTAAACTTTCATCAGCATTTAAATAAGACATGTTAGTACGCTAGATTAATATCCCAAAGTATCACTCAGCTTGAGAACAAACTTCCTCTACATGACAAGCAGCATAGCACCCCTGCCATATTCCAGTAAACCTAGATAACTGAATGAACAGCCTCAAATTCTCCAACAATCTGCCTTGTCTTGCCCTCCTTGAGGCTAGGGGAACTTTTAAAGTTTTTTTGGCAAATCTTGTAATGATGTTCAGACTGATTGCCTAGTACTTACCAATGAACTAATGATAAAACTGAATGTAAAACTGATTAATCTGGCAAAATGAGCTAAGGATTGCTACATTGGATACATATGGTCACAGATGGGATGTAACTTGGGAATTGATGACCTAATGGTAAGGAGGACACTGGACATTCTGTGTTTCCAGGAGACAGGAGGAAGGGCTGGGGTCCATAGTCTACTACTCAGGATGAAGACAGACTAGAAATGGTGGGGGAATCATCATGAGTGACAGTTTTCTAAAGACAATGAGGGATGTCATCAAAATCATTCTTAAACTCATATTAGTCAGAAGACAGTGTGACGATGAAACAGTTTTCATGATTTCAGCCAGTGACTAACAGCAGGGTTGTTATGACAATGAAAGCAGGGCATTCAGGCAGCAGTTCAAAGACCTCCTTGATAAAGATGAACAAAATGAGTGTTTGTGATATTGGGTGACCTTAATGCTCATACTGGGGCAAACAGAAGGCAATGTGAGGATTGTCTGTATCCACATGGAAGAAGCAATAGGTATAATGAAGGAGTCCATTTTGAAAGAATGGAAAGTATCTCAATGGTGGCCAGTCCATGTTTCACTATGAGATACAGTCACAAGTTCTCATATAAGACAGGCCACTATGCATCTCATGTAGAATTCCTCCTAGTAATGAAAGCTGTCAAATCATATAGTGCAAAGCCATTCCTTGTAAAATTATTGGCACACATTTTTAAAGCAATGGACAGAGAATGCTCTATAATCAACAGAGACTAGGCTGAAAATTTTGATGTTCACTGGAGTGAAAGCAAGTGAGATCAAGGAAATACTTAGGGCTTTAGTGCTTCAGGAAGAAAAGGAAATAGGTGGAGCAGATGAAGAATATCATTATCTCAAAACAGCATGCATGAATTCAATAAAACTGCTGTGTGGTTGTGCCAGGTTTGCAAATAAGGTACATAAGGAAAGCTGGTGGCAGAATACAGAAGTCCAAGAAGTTATCAAATGAAAGAAGGAGTGCAAGAAAAAGTAAGAAATTGAAAAGATGGACCAGGCTAAGAAGGAATACTAGTTGGCTAATGAAGAAACTATAAAAAAGTCACAGTGGGAAAGAACAAGTACTGGAGAACCTTTAACACTTTCTGAAAAGTGACTCAGCAAATGGCACAGAATAGTTATATCAGGTCACAGGTCAACAACAGAACAACAAAAAAGATAGACAGCACACACTATTCATAAGGGGACACCAGCAACAATCTGCTCATTAGTCCAGGGAACATCAGTGGCAGATGGAAAGAGTATTACAAGAAGCTTCTGAAAGAGGGAAACCCCAATGAAGTTGTACTGGTGTACGTACAGCCTAGAGTGAAACAGGAAGATGAATGTGCTTTAAAAGTAGTACTGAGTATGGTCAGAAAAATGAAAACTGGGAAAAAAACAGAATCAGATATGATCAAGGTGTTCAGTGCATTAAGGAAGAAATGGAATTTGATGGTACCTGCCATGGTATGAAAAGACAGAGGCATATCCCAGATGAGTGGAGAATAAGCTTCTAGTGTCAATGGGCAATAACTTAGACATGTTCATGATTGTGGAAAGTACAGGCTGCATCAAAGCTACTCAAGACGGTGACAGGTAAACAAATGCATGGAGAAGTAGAAAGTAAAAAACAAATACACGGAGAAGTAGAAAGTAAGATGAGAGTTTGGTATAGACTAAGATCAGGGTGCAGTACAAATGTCCCAATGTTTACAGTGAGACAGATTATGGAGAAAAAAAGTCCTCCAGCTCTGAAATCCCTTTTGCTCATAATGGTGATGGATTTTATCGGCAAACAGGAGCAATCAACAAAGCTGCTATGGACAATGTAGTACTTCGTAGTTCATACAGCATGCTAGTTTAAGCTACTAGCTCTGTTTCATGTGACTTTGCTCCACTTCCTTTGTCAACATTTTATTTTATTATTTTTTTAATTTATTCATGCTTTAATTGACCATATGAATCCCACTAGGCTAGTAGCCTCCTTTCAGGGGAAACTCAAAGTGATATTTATACTATTAGGGCAAATTTGGCCATGGCATCACGGAACTTCACCTTTTCTTTTCGATAGGTGCCACAGGATCCTTTATATCTACCTGAGTTACTAGCAACTAGATCTTAGCAATCAGTCTACCTGTTGTGGGAATAGACCTCATAGCCTTCTGCACCAAAGGTGAGCGTGCTACTGATAATGCATACCTTCTTTGTTTAAAAGTAATATGTGGCAATGGCAGTTGCATTCTAGAGTCACTGGATAGATGTGTGTTATAGCCAATCCTCAATATCCAAAATTACCAAAACTTTTAATTCTAGTACATTGCTTTGCATTTCTTCAACTATTGCAACACCTTTTCTTGTATTAATTCTTAAAAAATATTTTACATCAGTATTTTCCCTGTAAATATAGCATTGTGTTCGGGTCATTGATAAAAAGGTTCCCTGGACCAGCACACCTATCCAGTTAAGAAAAATAAATAAAAAATGGGTGGATCACTCCCTGTAATCATTATACCCATATTTATCATAAACACTGCTCATAAGTAATACTTGTATGTTACTTGTATGCTACTTAGCAACTACTACCTGGTTCAACATGTTTCTTGAACAAGAGATCTTTGGAGGGAAGGAAACTAAAGTTTGCAACTCAATGTCAGCAGGAGCACACTCAAGCAAATCTGCAGTCTGCAGCTACCACTCCACCCATACAGTATAAGAAGGAATCAGTACTGCAAAACAAAACAAGGTTATACATTTTGATCCTCAAGAACAGGAGCACACTCAAGCAAATCTGCAGCCTATGGCTACCACTCCACCCATACAGTATAAGAAGGAATCAGTACTGCAAAACTAAACAAGGATATACATTTTGAGCCTCAAGAGCAGGAGCACACTCAAGCAAATCTGCAGTCTGCGGCTACAACTCCACCAATACAGTAAAAGAAGGAATCAGTACTGCAAAACTAAATAAGGATATGCATTTTGAGCCTCAAGAGCAGGGTCAGTCCGCCCAGGCATTCTACTTGTATTTTTTATGAGAGTGAAGCTATTACATTAGCAATATTTATTAGTAGTTCTCAGCATGCTAATAAAATGGACTGTTGTAGCCTTGTGTCCACCCCCCACACTAGTGCAGTAATCCTAACTGTCCAATAGACAGTATACATTTAATTCAGATCCCTGTGACTAAATTAACCATCATGCAGCCCTATCAGTGCTTTCTGCCTTAGTTTGTATCACTTGGAGGCCCAAATGTTTATTTGCATCTCTCTACATTCCCCTTCATTGCTAATGTATCTCCCTACTCTAATCTGTGCACAAACTGGTTACTAATCAGCAAGTCAATGTGAAGACACACTCCCAACCTTAATAAAGTTTGTTGTCTCTTCTCTCCTTCACTTTACAGGTAGTTTGAATTCTTACTTACCCCATCTGAGGCCTTCACTGATAGTTTTCCACTGATTGCCTCTGCTTTCTTTGCATTCCACCTGGTATACACCCCTTGTGCTATCTCCCTCCCCCAATACTAAGTCTATATTAGAATCCTGCTGAGCATGGAGCCATCTTTAAATTTCTAGTCTCCCACCAGGACACAAGTGCTCTTCAGCAATTGCATTCTGCTTGCTGGTAAGCCATTAGACCTCAGGAATTTGTTTAAAGTGTTCAGATTTGCAAAGTAATACTTAACATTTTACTCTTTTCTTGGTGGGCTCTGCCCCGCTCCGTTCACCCTCGCTAACGCTCGGGCTCTCTCCGCTCCCCTGTCCTGCCACCTATTCCCTCCCGCCCCCACTACCTCTACATTTATAGTAATCCCAGCCACACCCACAGTTCACCCTTACATCAACTCCACCAATCACAGCTCCTCAAGTCAGATCACATTATACCACACCAACTTGTTCCACACAAACATACTCCCAATCACTCTCATTCCCATTAGGCATTTTTTACATCACCCACACTACTTATCCATCCACATATAGTGCAACCCTATAATTCCTCTTCAGACCCCCACCTAGTACCATCTTAAACTTTATAACCATGGCTATCACACAACTAAGTCTAGTCTGTCTTCTCATAATTCTTTATAACACCATACATTATCACTCTAGCAATATCCCTAAACTTAGTAGCACAACACTACATTATGCACTCTCATATACAGACACCACACATTATAATAATATCTGCCCACAATTGTTCAAGAACTACATAATGGACCAATTCAAAAGTAAACACACATGGTCTCATTACTACTCCAAAAAACACAATACTTTCTCACACTCCTCACCAAACTCCAACATCTGTATCACCATTTTAACACCAGGCTCACCATAAGTGGGGATATCCACCCCAACTCAGGCCCAAATCCATCCTGTCCAATGCAAACTGCTCCAACACAAATGTCAGAACATAACACCCCCACTATCTGCATCCCTGGGCAAATCAACAACATCAGCAAAACCAGCCATCTTTTAATGCTAAGTATTAATACTAGAAGTATCAAAAATAAAATACCTGAACTCCAGGCCACAATAGCACACTACTCCCCAGACAAAGTTGCTTTAACAGAAACCTGGCTAAATAAAAACATGGCTAACTCAGAAGTTCTCCCTACTGGCTACAAAATCATTAGACAAGACAGACCACTTCATAAAGGGGGCGGAACTGCCTTACTGTATAAGTCTAACGTAACTGTACATCAATTACCAAACTCCTATTCCTCCCCCAATAATTGGGACATACTTAACTCACAACTTCAACTTCACCCTAAAAAGGTCATCACCACAATTGTGATCTATATTCTACCTGGTAATACACCTGCTAGCCTTGAAGACTTCTTATCCTGGTGTTCTTCCACATACTCACAAGAAACCCTTATTCTGGGGGATTTCAACCTAGATTGGTTCACCTTAGGTTCATAGGTTCATAGGTTGATACTAGGCTATCTGCCCTAGGGCATTTATAAGCCTAGCCAGAGTGTGTTTGGCTTTTGCCACCCTTTTAGATTAGTTGACTGTGCCTCTGTATAGTAGGTCACAGAAGGTAGCCCTTTTAAGGTTAGTTTACTGTACCTCTGTCAAGCAGGGACACAGAAGACATCCCAGGGGTAAACTTACGATCTCCCATCCACTCATCAAGATTTCTCTTGAAGAGGGTCAGTGAGGGGCTCTGCCTAACATGGATTGGGATTTTGTTCCAGAGTGAGGGGAGCCTCTGGGATATGAATCTGTCTCTCCAGCATGTCCTATTTATTTCTGTGTTGAGGTTCAAGTCCCTGGAGTGTGTAGCTCTAAGGGATTTGGATTTTCTGAGGTGAAGCATGTTCATTAATTCTGGGTTGGACATGGCTTTATACGTCAGACACAGATCGCCTCTGAGTAGGCGGTACGTGACTGAGTAGAGCTGGAGTTTCTTTGGCCGAGCTGCATAGGGCATCTGTTTGAGCCCCTTGATCCTCTTGGTGAGGTACTTTTGGGGTCTTTCCAGTTACTTCAGGTGTCGGGTAAGGTACATTCCAAATGGGGCATTGTATTCAATTATGGGCCTGATAAGTGATGAGTAGAGGGGCACAATGACCTCTCTTGATCTAGATGTGAATCCTTTCATGATAAGGTGGGCTATACAGAAGGTCTTTCTAATCACTTTGGCAACGTGATTGTCAAAGGAAAGATTGCTATCTACTTGGGTTCCCAAGTCCCTAATTACTTCATCCGTACTTAATGGATTACCACCTATGTGGTAATTTGTGGGCGCTTTGTTTTTCCCAAAGGGGATGACTATGCACTTTTTGGCATTTAGCTTTAGGCCATGGCTCTGGCACCAGTTATCCATCTCTGTGAGACCCTTTTGGAGGATGCTTGTGTCAGCCAGAGAGTTGATTACTGCACCCAGTTTGCAGTCATCTGCGAACTTGTTCAGCCATAGTCCACCTGTGTTAGCCTGTACCTCTGAGAAATATATACCGAACAAGAGAGGTCCCAGGACTGAGCCTTGTGGGATGCCACTTGTAACTGGTTTAGAGTCTGACATGGCACCTGCTATTCTGACCATGTGGGTTCTATCCCTGAGCCAGTTTGCAACCCATCTTGTGACATAGGGGTTGATATTTAAGCTGGTGAGCTTATTTACGATGCCCGAGTGGGGTATTGTGTCGAAGGCTTTTGCGAGGTCCAGGTAGGCTGTGTGGACTACCTTCCCTTCATCTATGGCTTTGGTAACTGTTTCAAAGACATCAACCAGGTTCAAGAGGCAAGATCTGCCCTTAATAAAGCCAAATTGGGTAGGATCCAGTGCCTGAAGGTTCCCAATGTCATTGTTTATGATTTCCATGATGATACACTCCACAGCTTTGCAGACCAGGCTAGTCAGGATTATACGATGATAGTTTCCGGGGCCTGTTGTGGCACCACCTTTGTGGAGTGGACCACTGTTGCTGTATGCCATTCCTTGGGTACATATCCTGTAATAAGGCTGAGATTGAACACTGACTTTATATGAGGGTTTAGTTCTTCTTGGAGCTCATGTAAGATGCAGCCCAGGACACCATCTGGTCCCATTGATGCTGTGTTTTTTGCTTTGGAGAGGGCAGCTCTAACCTGTGCATCTGTGATCTCAGAAAGGCTACAATCTGTTGGGATAGACATTTGCTCTTTTGGGGGGAAGGGGGGGAGAAGTTTGCACTGAACCTTTCTGCCAGGATGTTGGCAATGTCTGTGGGTTCAGTGTATTTTTTGTCATTTTGCACTAACTCAGAGCATATCTGGGAGTTGCCTCCCAGGTTTCTGAGATAACTAAAGAAGGCCTTGTGATTATCTTTAGTGTCTTGTGCAATTTTTCTTTCGAAGCTGGCCTTAGATAATTTTATGAGGGATCGTAGTTTCTTGCTAGTACTGATCAGAGATGCCTTCCCTTTTTGGGATTTTGCTCTATGATGTAGTAGCTTTCTCCTTCTGTTGTATAGCTTATTTATGGCTTGGGTCCACCAGACAGGTCTCCTGCCTTTGGAGGAGTGAGTCTTGGTTTTATTTGGGATAGCATGCTCCATGCATTCCTGTAGGTGTCCATAGAATGCTTTTGTAAAGGATTCTGCACTTTGGGCCATATTTTCCACTGGCCCAGGGGCTTTGAAGGATTCCACCTCAGTTTTGAGAAGTGTGAAGTTTGCTTTTGAGAAATTCTTCACCGTGGTTTCCTTGGCTAGGGGTGGGGGTGGAATATGGATGTCCAGTGAGATTAGTTTATGGTCTGATCTTACCAATGAGGGGTACACCTCTGGTGTGGAACATAGAGACCCCATGTTGGTGATGACCAGATCCAGTATGTTTTCCCCTCTTGTGTGAGTAGTGACCAGTTGTTCCATAGCATTTGGGTTTATAAATTCTAGGAACCATTGGGCGAGGATGTTTGGGCTTGAGTAGTTTTCCCAATCAATGTTTGGGTAGTTGAAGTCACCCAATATAATGGTGTTTGGAGAGACCTTCATATTCTCCAGTGTTCTCAGGAAAGCCGAGTAAGGTTCCTGTGTTTGGGAGGGTGGTCTGTAGCAGGCTACAAACTGAAAGGCAATTTTGCCCACTGTTAGTTGCACTTGAATGGCCTCCGATGCTTTGTGCAGTGCCACTAACCTGGAGGTTTGGGTATCTTTGATAAATATGGATACTCCCCCTCCTTTTGTGGTTCAGTCTGAGTTTTGGGGCTGGAAAGCATGGTATGAAGTATAACCTGTTAATGCTGGGGTGCTCTCGGGAAGCATGAACCAGGTTTCTGTTACTGCACAAGTATGGATATTATCCATACTGAGGAGAGTCTCGAGTGCATGCATCTTGAGGTTTAGACTTCTGGCGTTGAGCAGCATTACCCTTAGTTTTTTTTTTCTTTGTGTTGTCTATGGAGGTGGATTTGTCTTTTGAGCCTTGCCTAAAAAAAGGCACTATGGGGGAGGCAAGAGCCTTTGCCAGTATTTGAAAACCCAGGGGTGACAGGTGCAAGCCATCCCTAGCGAAGCAACGTGGCTTGTCGAGCATGTCATCCCAGGCTGACAGACACTGGATCCCCTTTGAGTGACACGAATACTTTAGCCAATTGTTAAAATTGATCATTTTGTCTTTATACTGTGGCATCATTCTTGGTGAGGGTAAGATGCTACTCAAGGTCAGAGTCATACCGGCCTGGGCTACATGATCAGAGAGCTCCTCTATGTCTTTTTTCATGTAGTCCAGGGAGGTACATCTCAGGTCATTCACACCAGCATGGACAATGACAGAGTCATATTTGTACTTACTTTGGAGTGACCTGAGTGCTTGTGTTATGTGGCTGATCCTGGCACCCAACAGGCAGCTTACAGTGACCTTCTCCTTGTTCAACCTAGTGAGTGGGATGTCAGTGTGTCTGACAATAGAGTCACCTATTACAAGTGTATTAGGTGTGTTGTTTAGCCTTAAGGGCTGTGACTGTGTGGCACACTGACTTTGTGAGCTATGTGCTATGTGGGTATTGTTTCGTGGTAGGGGTTGCTTGGATGTCTGCTTTGGAGGTCTCTGCTGCTTAGGCAGATTTTTATTTAGAGCCCCCGAGTATGTTTTTGTGTGTTTATGTGTTTGGTTTGCTGAAGCGATAGGTCTATGTGAGACTGGATTTCTGTTGTGTGTGGTTACCTTCTCCTCCTGACAGGCTGTGCCAGTACTGGGTTGAGAGAGCTTAGCCTCCATTTTGGCTATATAGTTGCATCTCTCACATATATTTGAGCTTGTTTGGAGGAGGAGAGGGTGGTCTGTATACATAAGGCAGTTGTAACATTGCCTCTAGATTCCCAGATTCACCAGCTGGACTGGAGAGTAAACCCAAAAGTGACCTTTGGACATGCCTGAATAATATAGGGAGCTACTTACTGACTGATTAGAAAGAACCAATAGGGAGCAAGTGCTTAAAAGGAGTATAAGAGGATGTAGTGCTTAAGTTTATTAGTGTTTACCTATGAGATTACTTGTACTAGCAAGTGCAGGGCTTTAGAATGAAAATAGAGTGCTTATTTTGAGATTTAGAGCAGTTCTAAGGGAAAATGTGAAGAGCAGACTTTGTGGAGCCGGGAATACTTTAAACCTGTTTAAGTGGCGCTGCCCGATGCTGCTCTGTGCGCAAGACCACACAAAAAGAGAGTTGCAGGGTTTGAAGAGAGAGAGATCAAGGAGTTTGGAATTGACCCAAAATGGCCAATAAAACTACAGCTTCTAGGCAGTAACCACTCCTACAGGGACAGGCAGGCTTCTCAGTGTTAACCACTGCCACTGGTGAACACAGAGACTTCCTTTAGCCTAAGCAAGCACTGGCCTCCAAGAAATGTACAAACAGTTCAGAACAGCAAATCTGTAACTGAACTTTCTTAAATTTCAGAAAATGGGAAAAAAGCCAGATTTTTTTTTTTTTTTTATTTTAAAGGTAGCAGAGGTACACAAGTAGCAAAATAGTCAGAACAGTGCAATAAATGACCCCACACTTGAGTGCTAAAATGCAATTTTAAGAAAACTGATTTTAAATTAAGTGCAACACAGGAAATGCAGTAAACAGGCTCTAGATGTGTTCTAAATATTGTTTTTAATACAGATATCAACTTTAGCAAGCCGGAAAATGCCAAAAAGTAGGTGGCAAAGCAGTAATTTTAAACAAAAAAAATCAGAAGAAAATACTTAAAATCTCAAAAGTGGCTCCTTTCTTCTCTCAGCGTTTTCGCCCCTTGGTAGGTGCCTCTGCAACAACTATCAAGCCTGGAAAGATGCCAAAACCACGAGGCAGCAGGGTTTTAAGAGAGAGAGATCAATGAGTTTGGAATTGACCCAAAATGGCCAATAAAACTACAGCTTCTAGGCAGTAACCACTCCTACAGGGACAGGCAGGCTGTTCAGTGTTAACCACTGCCACTGGTGAACACAGAGACTTCCTTTAGCCCAAGCAAGCACTGGCCTCCAAGAAACTTACAAACAGTTCAGAACAGCAAATCTGTAACTGAACTTTCTTAAATTTCAGAAAGTGGGAAAAAAGCAAGATTTGTTTTGTTTTTTTTGTTTTAGTTTAAAGGTAGCATATCAGAACCACCAAGTAATCTAATAAATCTCCATGACTACCAGCAGCTAGTCCAAATTCCAACTAGATGTGATAAAAAATCTAAAAGGGAATCCATCCTTGACTGGGTCCTAACTAACAACCCCACATTGTACCCCCACGCAGGCAGTCTCCCAGACACCTTAAGTGACCACAACATAATATACTATATACGTAGTAGAACAAGGATATGCAAAACCACTAACTATATATCCACTAGAAACACAAAAAAATAATCTCCTGAGGTCCTCAATACTTTACTCTGTAACTGTGACTGGACCCCCCCCTTAAACCCTCCCACTTAATCAGGCTGTAGCATATTTCAACAAAACACCTAGACATTGTCGCTCCAGTGTGCAAAATCAAGGTTAGAACCTCTACAAACCCCTGGCTCAGTAAAGAATCCAAACAAATCCTCAAGTCCAGAGACACTGCCTGGCTTTACTATCAAAAAAATAAAGAAACACAAAGCCTAACTAAGTACCAAGAACTGCACAACCGTGCAAAAAAATGCTTTAGGCTGGGCAACAAATCCTACTACACGGCATTACAAACTAAATACCAACACAACCCCCAAAAATTTGGGAAAAATATAAACCAGCTACTAAAACTCACCCAAAAGGCTACCCCCAAACCAACCACCCCTGACACTAAAGTTCCCATCGAAACACAATTCAACTCCCACTTTGTGAACTCAATTCTATCCTTAGTATCACAGGACAGTTTCTTCCTCACTACCCCCCAACACAAATAACACTAATACAAGCTTTACCCTCAAAACAGTTTCCACCACTTCAATCAAAAGCATGCTCTCCAAACTAAAAAACTCATCAATAGCAGCCGACCTACTCCCCAGCTATTTCTTGAAACTCACAGCAGATGCTATTGCTATCCAAATCTCCACTCTCATAAACAGATCAGTTGTTGAAAACTATGTGCAAAACTCTGGATAATATTCTATGTTACACCCATACATAAAGGTGGGACCACCACTGAACTTAATAACTACAGACACATTGCTTTACTCTTCCCCCTGGCCAAAATCCTCGAAAAATGCATCCATACCCAGATGCTAAAATATCTGCTAGACAGCAACATCCTGTCACCTACTCAGCATGGTTTCAGACCTGACCATAGTACCACTACAGCCCTCCTCTGCTTCACAGACACAGTAAACTGTCTCAAAAATGAAGGCCTGCAGGTGTCAACTCTTTTTTTGGATATGTCCAAAGCATTTGACACAGTCTCACACCAAATCTTGCTAAGCAAACTGAACCAATATCACCTATCAAATTCCACTCTTACCTGGTTCCAATGCTACTTAACTGACAGGTATCAAGCTTTGAAATGGGAAAAATTATTTCTCTCCCCAACTGCCCATAACTATAGGAGTCCCACAGGATTCTATCTTAGGACCACTACTATTCACAATCTTCACAAATTACCTCCATACCTCCACACAGCATGCATCTATCATTCAGTATGCAGATGACCCCACCTTAATCTGTGCTGCACAAAACATTCCCACCTTCCTGCAAACAACTCAACTAGCATTGTCTGACATTGAAAACTACCTAACCAAATCCCACCTTATCCTCAGTCCAAGGAAAACTCAGCTTATGATTATAACCAGTTCTAACAAAAACACTGATAACAGTCACTTCACTATCTATTCCACAAATGTTACTCCAATCGCTCCAGTGGCACAGGCTAAGCTATTGGGGATAACCATGGACTCCCACCTAAAATTTGATAGTCATCTCAACTTAACTATTAAAAAAGTACATGCCAAACATGGATCACTCTACCGTATCAAACCATTTCTTTCTTTCTCTCATTTTTTCTTTCATCCAACAGGAACAGACAACAGGATGACTTTGTGACAATGCAAGCAGATGATGGCAAATGAAGACACAAAGGACGTTCTATAATATATCAGTTTATATTCTTGAAATAGTTAGGTGATGTATGTCATGAATGCATTTGCAAAGTAGTATTGTTCATGTTATTTATGTTATATTATTTCTGTACATGCTGCATTGCCTGTTGAAGAGGTAGATGAGAAGGATAAGTTACAAGATGATGGGGTTTATAGATAAAGGAGTGGTGGACACTTTATGAGACTTACATCACGATCATCCTAGTATATGGGGTTTGTGAGAGGAAGATGTTTGAGCGCAGTATGGCAAAAGGAAGGAAGTAAACACTTGATTTGGCAATCTCTGAGGGAGGTATATCTATACAGCCTGCATACCAGAGTGGTGGAAGCTTGGTATCCTTGGGTACCCAAGGACCACTAAGCCTTTCTATAGTGGGCCTGTTGCAGGCTATGTCTGGAGGGGAAGTATGTGTGGCAATATGGAATGATTGGGGCTTAATTATTATGTAAAGGATCACATTTTGACAGGGTTAAAGACAGGAGTAATACAAATTACAATATTTCACAAAACATTATGACAGAAGAAGTTGATAAACTGTATAAGAAAGGATATAAGAGGGCAGAGGGGTCAAACAGACCTATAGTGAGTGCGGTAGTGAGGAGTAGTTATGTTTTTAAAGATGAGTAGGCAGAGGGAGAGAGAGTTTTGGAGGTTTGGAAAGTACAGTAGAGAGATAAGTGATGATGGTAGTGTGCTGCTGGGTTTGTTGTATCATCCAAACAATTGGAATGTCCACAGAAGTTCCTCACTTAACAAATACTGTGTGTAAGTAACTTGTCCTTTATAGACCACTTTGAGGCCCTATCCCTGTGATCTGTCTTCTAAAGGCTGTTGAGGGGAGATTTATGCCTGTCATATAAGGTATTGTCAGACCCCAATCTGATGGACCTCCTACATATCTGCAAAAAAAAACAGCACCAGAATTACTCATTCGAAAGACATAAACTTTGCCTGTCATATACATAGTACCTGCTGGACAGACAGGTATGTATCCCAGAGACTACCCCTTCTCTAGAACAGGCTCCCCATCCATGTGACTCAGAGATCTTCCCTAACCCAATTAAAGAGTAATTTGGACAATTTGATAGGGAACAGAAAATTAATTCCTGGCGTGGTAGCTATGTCTCTAATGGATACCTGTAAATGGCTCATCTCCCAGGTCAATCAGAGTGATGTCTGAAAATGCCCTGTATGCAGATTGCACTGCTCCATATCCTACAGATGATAGTTCTAAATTCTTTATATTGAAAATATTTCTGCTTTAGTCACTAAGCCAAAGAATAACTTAGCGTATTCTGTGACTGGACTGGCATTTTCAGTCAGCTAGCTAAAGTAAATATTTGTGGGCAATTGTTTGCTGTGCTTTTCAAGTCCACACTTGCAAAAACCAGTATCATTACATATCGTGCTTTTCTAGAGAACATGCATTAAAGCTGACTCTTTTCAAACATCTGCTGTGTAAGTGCTTTTAACTATCCGACCTAAATTCTTTTGGAAATAGGATTCTCATGACAACATCATCATTTTTTATACAAATTAGTATTGATTTGGGATGCATCACTGTTTTCAGCTGTGTCTACACACTGTATTTTCTGTTAATTCTATCTCTGGAGGAGGGGGTTAGCCCCCCAGCCTTTGGACAAATGGAATTAAGAGTAGTCAGGAAACGTGCAATCAAACTAAAAACAAACAAGCTGTTTTGCACTTACTCATGCTTTATCAGTTTAATATTTGCTATGTGAGTTATGTTTGATAAATGCTTGCTAAACTATTATAGTATGTGGCATCATGAAAAATGCTTTTTATTACACATAAGGAGGGCTCTACAGGAGTGGTATTATTCCCAAAATCTGCACCACGGTATAATTACAAAATTGTGATATTTCATTATATTATTTTCAACAGAGCTTTGAGCAATATGGATAAAGGGTCATCTGTAATTAATATTGAAAATATTATTAATTTCTTTGAAATGTGCCATTTAAGAAAATAATCTAAGTTGAGTTTGTGAAGCCAGAATGATTCTTACTCCAGATAAAATTCTTTAACTGTACTTTGTAGGCACTGCGATTGGTAAAAAAATTCTGTTTGTTTCTTTCTTTACTATTAGCCAAGGTATTAGACAACTGCTGCATATGATCACACTTACGATATTGAAATTAAGGTATTGGTTCAAGAGAACAGCTTTTTGTTAATGTCAAACCTTCAGACAATATAAATGAAAGCATTCTGAGGCATTAAACAATGCCATCAGGGCCTCAGATGTTGGCTATTTAGCTATATATTGCAGTACATAGGTCAAACATTTTCATCTTATATCATTAGGCTTTAAGACAGTTAAAATGAATGATGTTTATGCTTCAGCAATAAATATTTGATAAGCAGCATGTGTGTATATTTGTACAAACTCAGCAGCTTAGCTGAAAGGATAAACAAAATATCATCATTCATTCTTAAAATGACAGTCTCACCTATATACAGAGGGACCATGGACAACTGAAAATTGAATCACTTGTTCTATACGCCAATTATTTTTCATGTATGTTATTTTCTGAAGTAATGACAACATGATTATTATTATTATTATAATTATTATTAAATTGAATTTATATTTCAGCTTTGACCTCAATTAATCATTAAATTCAACACAAAAAGGAAGCTAACCAGACTACACAAAAACTATTATTTTCATATCTAACGTATAAAAGAAAATATATGCCAATATTTTCCCATATAATTCCATGTCAGATCATATATTTGAAAGTGATCTATGCTGTATAATTTAGTCCCAGCAGCTGTGACACTCTTACAAAGTCTGATGTCACTCAAACTCTTCCAGCAAAACACAACTCACCCATTCCTTAGAGACTATGATCTCCCTAGTGAATTCCAAACTACAACACTGAAAATTATATTTTAGGATCATTACTCTCTCCTTTCTCTGTTACTATTTTTGCAGCATTATTCTCTCCTTCCTCTGTTAAAATTCCCATTTTTTTCTGCAAAGTAATATGGCTAGTGTTCTGGGCTACTTATTTTTCAATTAAAGAAAAAAGAAAAAAAAAATCAGAACTACATTTATGCAGTAAGTAAGGTATCAGATAGGAGTATATAGGCATCTTTAATACTCTCTTTGTCCTCATTTCTGGTTATTTATTACGTCTCATGTAATAGAAGCACAGCTCCCTATTCCCAGTAGCTCTTCTTCATTTTGTAACTAGGCATGCATGAACATCGTAGAGGTGAACACATATATTTGCTTCCAGATAAATAAAAAGCATATGTCAGATTCTTATGAGGTTGCTATCATCCGGAAGACTATTACAATAACATGTTTAACCGTAAAGCAAAACAACATAGAGTAAGTTTAACTCCTTTACTTTGAGCAGAATATTGCATAATAGTTCAGAGATGAAAAAAAGGAACATAACATTACAATAAAAGTGAATGATATTTTTCTTGCTTTCTTGCTTGAACTGTCACATTTTGTGTTCCAACATGCCAGCAAGTGCAGTAAAGTAAACAACAATGAGCTGAGAATACACAGCAACATGCTCAATCAGCAATTGCGAACCATGATTTCAAGCATTGTAAACTATACCCTAGATTCTCAAAAGCTTGCATGTAGTGCATGATCAATGTAAGGGGTAATGTTGGCAATATGCCGGCCAAGCGATCCACGCACGTGCTCGTCTGACATGCGCGAGCACTCTAGCACTAGTGCTGCACATTCCCAGGCCCCATATGCAAATTATCCCAATTGCAGGCATAAACCATGCAAATGAGGTAAATCTGCCATCCAGGAAGCAGGAATCAGGGCATGCAGGACAAAATGTACTTGGTTAGTAACCGGGTACGGTACTGCAAAATCCAAAATGGGGACATGACAGCTACAAATAAAGGCTGCATATCATTGATGAAACATGCCAATGGCCAAGTATAAAGCCATTGGCATTGCAAACAATGCAAAATGTACAAAATACGGCTTTTATTATATGTATGCTGATCATGGCTTTTGAAGCATAGGGCAGTGGCGCACAAATGGGATCGGTAGGGAAATAAGAAAATAAACCTAAAAAAAGCAGTCTAACCATAATCAGTATTCTGCCATGCAAGTCAATGGCAGGCAAAAGACAACCTGGCCAGTGAATAGTGGTTGCTAAGGGGGTAGGCACAGTGTGACACATGTAGCTATGCATTAGCAGGCAATCCTATGCAAATGAGGGGAAGGATAGTGAATCCCGGTTTTCCCCAGCATGTGAGGCAGGTCCCAACAGGGTAAGAGTATGAATAGCTGAGTGCAAGACTAGGATGTAGGTGACATCATGGATGGGCATGTCAGGCTGGATTGGAGCCCTGTGGCTTGGGTATGCTCCCTGTCTTAGCACAGCCAAGCTAGGGGGTGTATCTAAACCTGCCCAGCACTCTTTACAAACTGTAAGCGGGAGTGTGTACCACACAGCAAGATTTCAGGAAGAAAAAAGAAGTTAAACCTGGAAACAGCAGCAGAGTGCACATCTGAGTAGTCTGTGAGGTGTGGCCCCCGGTCCAAACAGAAGGGCATAGGGAAGGAAAATCAGCAGTAGGAAGGTAATCAAGGAGATATAGCATATCTGGCAGGTGAAATGTATCAGAAGCAGCCAATTACACAGGCAGAAGCCCAGTCCAGATCACTACTATAAACTAAGCAAACAACTTCCCCACAGGTGTTTTCCACACTCTACACCACTGGCGTATACAAGTGGGGAAATTTTAGCAAACAAACCTACAAAATGAGAAGAGCTGCAGCAGGCAACATAGAACAACATGTGCAAGAGGCTGAGGATGGTGAGGATGTGCATGCCGCTGAACAATCCACAGTGAGGAGATGGAGAAGAGTGTACAGACCCAGGGTAACCTACCAGGGGCTACATGAGCTAGAGATAATGGAGCACTATAGGGTGGACAGAGACCTCCTACAGCAAGTAGTTGAACTGTGCCGACCACACGTGACACACCAAACTGAACGAGGGGAACCCATCCCAGTGGATACCAAGGTATGTGTAGGCCTAGGTATACTAGCCACAGGTACCTCCAAAAGCAGAACTGGGGATAACATGGGGATCTCACAGGCATCAGCATCCGGAGTATTCCACCAGTTCCTGGATGCCATGTCAGCACATGCCAGTGAGCAGGTATATTTCCTCAACAGCCATGAGGTGTTGACCAGCAATATGTGTCTCTTCCACCAAATAGCAGAATACCCTGGGATAGTGGGTGCTATAGACTGCACACACATATGCATCAAAGTGCCACCTGGTGAGAAGGATAGGGCCTACATCAACCACAGGGGCATCCCCTCCATCAACTGCCAGGTTGTATGTGATGCCCAGGGCATTATAATGAATGTGTGTGCTGGCTGCCCTGGAAGCTATGATGATTCCCACATATGGCATCTGACACAGCTGTACCAGACATTTGCCAGTGGGGACATCACCTATGGTCACCTAGTGAGGGATGCTGGGTAAACACTGGAGCCGTGGCTGATGACACCCATCAGAAATGCACACACACACCTGAACAACAATGCCATAATGAGGCACACGCACAGGCCAGACATATAATAGAGCATGTGTTTGGGAAGCTCAGATCACGGTTTTTGCATCTGGACACATCTGGTGGAGCCTTGCAGTATGCACCAGCTACATGTACCCAAATTGTTATGGTATGTATGATGCTACACAATATGATCCTGTGGAAACAGCTGCAGCAGGAACAGCATGGTGCAGGACCACATAGCCCCCCACCAATGCCAAGGCCTGCACAGGCACAGAGTGACCCAGAGGAGGAAGAACCTGAGCCTGCCCCAGTAGGCAAAAGGAGGCGAGACCAGTATGCCCTGGCCTTGGCAAAGAGGCAATGCATAGCACATGCACTGACACAGTAGGGTCCCAGGGAATGACACCTCTCTCTGACTTGCACATACAGTAAAAGGGATGTCAAGCATGACACCACCTGTGCACAACCATGTGTAGGGAGTGTACTATGTGCATCCAACATAGGCAGCCCTCCAGCACCATCCGCAAGTCTGGCGCACCCACAAGATAAATCAATCAACCTACCAATTGCCAAATGGAGTAGAATGTGTAGTCAACTGTAGCTATGGTATGGATGTAAGCATGCAAAGGAAATGGGTGGCTGAATGTTATGGCAGTAAACAGTAGACACCCATAGTGGCACCCTGACATGTGGAACACATACTGGAGTCACCATAGTAGCCAGTACTACACAGGGGGACAGAAGCAACTGCTGGAAATGTGCTGTGCGAAATGTGTGTCCATATGACCTGCACATGCCAGTCAGGACGGTTCACATACCCAACAAAAGTTGCAGCCAGCAGGACAGGTGGACACAAAGCCAAACAGGGCCTGTGCCATGGCCCCAGAATGATGGCTAGGGTTAACCCCACCCCCAGGCCTACACAGACAGACCACAGCAGGGCAGGCAGTAGGATGCAAGTTCTGAAGGATAGGACGTCAGACAATAATATGTAGGGCAACCAAAGCCATGATCTGTAGTACACTGGTGTGCCTCTAGACAGCATGATAGTTAGCAATACAGAATGGAATGGAGTACATGACATACCAGTACAGTCATAGCAAATGTGTACAAGTGTCACTTGTGCCCCCCCATCCTAAATAGCAATGTAATGACAGTCAGGTGTGCCCGCCCACTCCCATGTAGACATGTAGAAACAGTCAGGTGTGCCCCTACCTCCACTCCAGCATAGAAATGTAGTAACAGTCAGGTTTGCCCTCCAATCCTGTGTAGAAATGTAGTAACATGCATGAGTAGGTATAATACGAGTGGAGCAGAGATGTCCAGAGGTGCCCAAGGTAGCAGGATAGGTTGTAGCATGTGCACAATATGCAGGTCTGTGTGTGGTAGGATGGTGTGTGTTCCATATTGTGTGAGAGAGGTCAGTATGTATGCATGTCAAGGTAAGACCTGGTGGTCATAGCCCAGTACTGCTGATGACAGGGACAGGTCCTCACAACTGCAGTGCCAATGACAATGCTCACCAGTATACCACCTGCTAGCAGTAAGCCAATGTAAATGTATAGTGGTAATATGTGTCACCATCTGAAAGACTGACATGGCATGGCTGTTGAGGTAGATATACAAGCAGTACACAGGGGAAATTACCCCAGCCATACAGTATACATTGTATCACTGTGAAATGGAGTCACCTTTGGAATTGTACATACAGGTATGCATCACAGCAACTGGTACTGTAGTAGGGGATACCGGTGATGTCTGGCCGAATACCTGCAGATCACAAAGGAGATAGGTCGGATATATTGTGAAACAGCTGGTGTACCTGCACATGCCAGCATACCAGGAATGCCCCATGCATATCTCTGTGTCAGATGCAAATACTGTCCATAGCACACATGCACCCAGCTCATCCAAACACCACCCACAGGTACCTCTCTGGCCATATCCCTGCTGTGGGGAATGGGTACAGTATGACCTGTACATGGCAATAGTGGAAAACTGCAGCATGCAGTGCAGGTGTCCCATGCAGGTGTATCCCTAGCTGTACGCTGCACCCTGCCAGCATCCACACCACCTGATGAAGACTGATAGAAGGAATTTGCATGAACACCTATTACACCTACCCTGTCACACCAGGGAAATATACTGTCTGGTGGCCTGCGACTGTAGGCCTGACAGAATGCAACAGCCTGCCACATGTGACCTGCAGCAACACCTAATGCCCCACAGAAGACCTCTGCCAAAGGCCTGTGTCTCACACGTACTGGCAATGCATGTGAAGTCATGGACACCCAAATAACAACATAACACACTCCACATAAGCCATATGCAAGGGCATGTGGACAAACAACAGTAACGTGTCGAGCATGTCCCACTGCATGAACTGTGGACCAAAACTAACACACATCTGTGATGAGATGATACCCTTAGGGAAAGTATCAGAGAACGTATGCATAATGTCTGGAAGAGGTTAGAATAACGGGGGGGTACATGGGCAGCATGGAATGTGCAGGGTCTGACACTAAGCTGTATGCCCACACTATCCCTGGCTGGAAACACATAAATGGGTAGCTACACACCTGCCCATACACCACAAGAGGGTTAATGTCCTGACCTATGGCCCCTGCCTCTGGGTATCCTCTGTGAATCTGCACAGATGTGAGGCATTGCCACATCAAGATAAGCCGAGACTGTCTTGTTAATGGGTGTACAAGTATGGGATCCCCCGCCAACACTCTACCAAGGTGATGAACCAGATACACAGACCCAGAAGCAGGTGTCTGCAGCTCCCCCTCCAGAATGGCATAACTTACCATGAATGCGTAGGTGTCTGTCCACAATACCGGACACAGCTGCAGTCACCTTTGTCCCCAAAAAAGCACAGTGAGCAAGAAAATCCACCTGGCAGTACATGGAGACAGACAACATCACTGTGTATAACAACACACATGTCTGAATATCTCTGCTAACAGCGATACCATGTGGCTGAAGCAGCACAGACACAATCACCTACAGTACCCACTATCCCGTACACAGTTTGTCCCCATATTGCCAAATGATTGACGGATACCCAGCAGAAACACCTTGCTACCTGTAGGTGTACAACACAAAGGTCTGCACTGGAGTACAAACTATCTAGTATTGATCCACACATTATATACAGAAGGGCATACTGGGCATGCTCACACACTTAGAGAAATGAAGGCAATGTCAGTCAACAGCATACTGAAAGTTTATACTGAGCATACTCACACACATAATCAAAAGAAGCCCATGTCTGCAAACAATAGTGGACCAGACATATTTGGCAGTCGCAAATGTTAGTGCAGACACTCCTCAGTATGCACCACCCATGCTTTGCACACATACACAAACACACACACACACACACACACACACACACACACACACACACACACACACACACACACACACACACACTGGATAGGAATACATGCATATATCCAAGGAAAATACACTATAATAAGCCAAATGTACACGTGCATAGATGTGTGGGAGAGAGTGACTGTGACAAGGAGCCAACAATTATGAGGCTTGTCCCACCCAGCACACAGCCAAATAACTACAACCACATGATGCTCAGATGTCACTCACTGTAAACATTAGCCACTGTTATCTGTCAGCATTATGGATTATGTGGTGCAAGTGCTAGCTGTGCAACATGACTGTACAAGGAAGCATTCATCTAGCAGCTGTATACATGTACCTGTGGAATATAACCCTTGGTGTGCCTGCATGTGGTGTGTCAACCTCTAGATGAATGGGTTATGGCCCATGCACACACACTGTCCTCCCCATAGCCCTACAATGACAAACCTGCTGAGGTCATCCACTTTGAAATACACCCTTGGGAAAAGTGTAGCTCAGTAATCTCTGTAGCACGTCCCGTATCTGCGTACTGCTGTAGAGTGATAAAGTAGCTAGGTAGGTGTTCTAACCCCAGACATGGCAAGTGTGTGTGTGTGTGTGTGTGTGTGTGTGTGTGTGTGTGTGTGTGTGTGTGTGTCTGTCTGTCTGTCTCTGTCTGTGTAGAGAGCAATGCATTTTAGTGTAGCCACACGAATTACAATTCCTATACTCAACTTTGGCAAGGCTGCTGATGTCACCCACCTAGAAATACATCTCCGGGAAGGTTATAGCCCAGTAATCAAAGTAGTGCATCCCATAACTGCATACTGCTGTAGAGTGATAAAGTAGCTAGGGAGGTGTTCTAACCCCAGATGTGACAAGTTAGTGTGTGTGTCTGTCTGTCTCTATCTGTATAGAGAGCAATGCATTTTAATGTAGCCACACAAATTACAATTCATATACTTGACTTTGGCAAGCCTGATGATGTCACCCACCTAGGAATACACCTCTGGGAAGGTAATAGCCCAGTAATCACTGTAGTGCATCCTGTAACTGCGTAAAGCTGGAGTGTGATTTACAACTGTGGCATGGTTCCATCCTCACCCATAGCAGCTCTGGATATTTTGTGTGTGCCTATGTCTGTATATGGAGCAATGCCTTATAGGGTAATCACACGCAGTACATTTCACATTGCCCACTTTGGCAATCCAGCCAATGTCATACTTTGTGAAATACAGCTTCGGGGAAGGAGTTAGCTAGTACCTCCCGTGGTGCATCCTATAACAGCTCCATGTTGTAGTGTGATATAGACCTCTGTCAGGGGTTTTATACCCACACATGTCGGTCGTGGATGTTTTGTGTGTGTCTTACTGTCTATGTAGGGAGCAATGCATTTTAGGGTAGTCACCCACAGTACATTCAAAATGGCCTACTTTTGCAATCCTGCAGATGTCATTCATTGTGGAATACACCCTTGGGGAAGGAATACTTCAGTAATGTGCATGGCGTGTACTTTAACTGCATAGTGCTGAGGTGTAATAAACTAGTTAGGTAGGGGTTCTACTCCCAGACATGACAGGTGTGAGCGTGTGTGTTCGTATCTGAATCCTGTGTAGAGGTGGTTGTGAGAATGTGACACCTGTGGCCAATGTGGAGCAGGTTTTGCATAAGTCTTATATGGCAGCCCTACTATATAGCACAATGTCCACTGTACAGGGATAACAGATGTGAAATATCTGAGAGGTTGGGGTGCAAAGCCATACCCATACATGTGACATCAAGGCCAGGCAATCACATTTAGCAACGCCAGTATTACCCAGTGCACATTCGCAACACATCTCATATGCACACACATGCCTAGGCAACAGCCAATATGTGGGTAGTACACTGCATATTGGCCACTGATAGCAACCATGGAGTGATAGCAGTGGGCTACAGAGGGCATGTCCCCTGTCCATCTGTCCATTATGCACATACATGCTGACAGTGCACCTCCCCCATGTTCCCCAATGGACATCTGCACTACCTGTGGTGCCATCACATGTGTCCCACAACAGACATATCATGTCTGACAGCATACCCTGTATGGACAGTTGCCACTGACACCAGGGAATGCTGTCAGCATGACATCAATGTAGGTGCAGGTAAACCTGCTGCCCATTACTGGTCCCTGACAAAGGGGGCAAGACTGGCACATATGATGGTAATCTGTGTGCACAACATGGGCCAGACACCACAGGTACAGATCCACATGTCACTGTACATGCATATGGGAGGTGTGCACATCCCAGACACTGTCCATGTCATTGGATAAGGAACACATACATGGCAGGCGATGCACAGCACTGGCCACACACAATAGTCACCCAGGTGAATGGATGGGGGATACAATAACCACCTGTGTGGGCAAGAGTAGAAACTACAGCCCTGAGACACAATGCAGACCATTGTCATGTGTCCTGATACCAAGGTATATCCATCACCTACCTTTGGATAGCCTTCTGCCACAGTCGACCACCACACACACGTGCAGACATGCAACCATGCATGTCAGTACTGGCACCCTGTGTGTTTGTGTGTTGTATGGTGCATATGTTCACAACCACACTCACTACAGCCCCCATGCACATACAGAAGCATGCTGTCAGATGTCAGACACCTCCTCACACCCTTTGCTCATACCACCTCCGTATGACCCAGTGTGGTGAATGTGGTACCTGTACAGTGATGTGTTGTGGCAATCCTGCTACTGATGTGCTGTACCCCTGGCCCTGTCAAGTGTGTCGATGTGTGCATGTCCCTGTGAGAGTGTGGCTGTGTTGATGCTGGCACCTTTTCATGCTGACAGGCACATGTACATCACCTACCGTATAGCTACCGTATCCCTGTTGCAGATGTCACGCACCATCACATATATGTTCTGAGGTCTCCACAACAGGTAACCCATGTGGTGCATCCAATAACTGCATAGAACTGTGAACACAGTACATAGTTGTTAGGGGTTTGCTACCCTGTGCTGGTAGGTGTGTGACACAAACAAGCTGCAGTTTTACTCCACCTCCCCTCCCTGACATGTCTTTGCCTCTGTCTGCTTCTCCCACTCCCTCTCTGGTGGATGTGGAGACCTACACCAGCTTTGCTTAGGCAGCAGCATGTGTATTTTAAGTGATGCTCATGATCAGCTAATGGCCTCTGCATTAATTGCAGCCCTCCCCTAGCTGATTGCATGTGGAACAACTGTGGTGACAGTCCCATAGCCAATTGCATGGAAACACACTCTGATATCTAGGAACATCATGTTGGTGTTGGCACTTGTCATTCACTGTGAGCAGGAACTAGATATGTTGGTTAGCAACCAGCATTTGCGATGGATTGGGGATTTGCCTTCAACAACATACACTGTAGAAACAGGGCAACACACAGGAGGGGGATGTGCCTGACCAACCTAGAGACTGCAAGTGCTGTTATGCTGCATGTGGCATACTGTTAGTTTAACAGTATGTGTGTGGATATGTCTTTCCTACATGTCTCCATACTTGCCATGTCAGTGCCATGTTTATGTGGAATCCCCCATCTGCAGGGTCATTTGCAGACAGGGCAGTGTGTTGTGCCATTGGTTCCATGTGTTACCTATGGAGCATCTATCTGTGGACTGCAGATGGTAGTGTGAGGATTGCAGTCTGTAGATGGTGAAAGCCGTGACAGTTACTGGCTTCTTATCCCTCATAGGATATATGTTACCACAAATCCTGTTACAACAGTAAATATATGAGGTTATCACAGCAACATGTCATTAGTGGCCCTGTGTATGTGCTGCCAGCCACAACTCTGCCAACCTGTGTACATATGTCATGGTGCGTATTTGCTGTACACCATAATTAGTGTCATCATATCCGCTAACATGCCAGTGAGATATCAGACCACCCCACATATTATGCACAATAGGGGTTACATTTGATGACATAACCTGGACATTCTGTGGATGTTTGTACAGTCCTATGTGTGTGTGGGCATAAGTGTTACAGACAGCAGGTAGTAATAACTTCTACAGGAGAACCGGCACACTCAGGACAGCTACATATTTGTAGGAGGTTCAGGATCTACAGACAGAGTGTGAGTAGAGCCATGTTATGCTTTGTATAGTACTGGTGTTACAGGGTGCATGTGTACATACTACTTTACCATGGAATGCAGTCTGTTTGCATAGCCCTCAACTGTGGGCCTATCCTCTTGGTGGCCAGAGGTGTGCCTAACATGTGTTGTCTGTTCATCATGCAGGTCCTGTGTCTGATATTCCACTGGCAGTATGTGTGTGGAGTGCTATCAGTACATGACCTACATATCAAGCTTTGCACATATGACATGCTTTGTGGGGTGTTCTGTAGTGGGCTGTGAGTATGTCACACTGCAGTTGCTGACACCAGTCCATGTCTGTTGTATCCCTCACACATATGGTGGGGCTGGGCCATATATGTGTGGGCATTACCTACACAATACGTACGTGCTCTTAAGCACTCCAGAGGCCAGTGTATGTAACTGTGGTTTATGGGCCTGTATTATTGAGTCTGGTGGGGCACTATATATGACCTTGGCTGTTAAATATGTGGGGGTATCAGGGGTGAGCTCCCATAAGGTATCTGGATATAAAGTGCCGTATACTTCACCTATATGTACATCATGTACATATATTCGGTTACTGCAAGCCTACTGCCACCCACCAGACAAACTGTTCTGTTTGTCAGTGTGATTCTGATGGTGTCAGTTATGCCTTATGTCACAGTTACAACCCATGTGGTCACATGACATCCTTACCTCTCACTGCTGTTGTACAAAGTGTAGACAGCGGCTGTTGAACTATACACCTGCATTACACACTGTTGATCATTTGGTATCCTGTGGCCCAGTCAATTCTCACTACTGTACAAATCTAAGGACTTGGCCTGGACAGCGATGGTTGTGAACCTTACCTGACTACTAAATTAGTATAACTGTTTCACGGTTGCATTCCTTTGTTTATATGGATGTCATTGTCTGAACAGCTATATGACATGGCATGTAGAACTGTCATGGTACACAATGAAAGGTATTCCATTTCTGCAAACCTGTGTGTGGAGTTTTCCCAATGACCTCTCTGTGGGTATATGTTGCAGGCAAAGGTCGTCACTTGTATGGGTGGCCCATACAGTGTCTGGTTGTTCAGGGGTTAGCTGTAGTGGTTGTTCCATATTGTGTGCACCGACTACATATGTGTCCTACTGTTCATATATCTGCGTGTGTATGTGTAGTCTCATGTATATCCATATATATATATATATATATATATATATATATATATATATATATACATATATATATATATATATATATATATATATACATACATACAGATATATATATATATATATATATATATATATATATATATATATATATATATATATATATATATATGTATGTATGTATCTGCATATCTGTGTCTGTGTTTCTGTATCCTGGGGATGTTGCTGGCTACCACAGTTTGCATTACCTATGGGAGGCAGACTGTACTGCATGATATGTCAACAATACCAGCCTGACATCATACAGGTGGGATGTTGTATTCTTAACTTCCTGTGCCCATGTCATGTCAGGTCCTGGTTACGGGATCTGCAACACTTGGTAGTGTATTGCAGGGCGAATGTGTTTGGCCATGGGGGGGATGCCTACTTGTACATAGGTTCATAGGTTCATAGGTTCATAGGTTGGTACTAGGCTATCAGCCCTAGGGGGGCCTAAAACTAGCCATAACAATTTCCTGGCTATTTCTTCCCACATTATTTACTTTCCTGGACCCCTGTCTAGCAGGCTTACTGACGTGATCCCTGGGGTGAATTTCTTCTCCCATCCAGTTGTCAAGGTTCCTTTGAAGAAGTCCAAAGAGGCACTCTGCTTGAAATACCTATCCCTCCAGCATGTTTTGTTTATTGTGATGATTTAGATCCAGCTCTGAGGGATTGGGATTTCTTTATGTGTAACGTGTCCAACAGCTCTGGGTTTGACATGGTCTTGTATGTTAAGCAGAGATCTGAGTAGAAGTATAGATGGAGTTTTCATCTGCTTTAGGCCTGTGATTCTTTTAGTGAGGTATTTCTGAGGCCTTTCCAGTTGTTGCAGATGTCTTGAGAGGTACATACCAAATGGGCGTTGTATTCTATAATGGGTCTAATGAGGGATGAGTACAGGGAATGACCTCCATGACAATGACCTCATTTTTTCTGGATGAAAAGCCCTTCATGATGAGGTGTGCCACATAGAAGGATTTCCTGACTGTTGTGGCGATGTGGTTATCGTTGTGAGACCACTGTCCACCTGTGTCCCTAAGTCTCTTATCACACTTTCTGTGTATAGTGTACTGCCACCTATATGGTAATTCATGCATACATGTTTTTTCCCAAAGGGGATAACAATGCATTTCTTGGCATTGAGCTTGAGCCCATGGCTCTGGGCCAAAGCATCTGTTTCTGTAAGGCCCTTTGTAGAGTATCCACATCATTTGGGATTCAATGATGGCTCCCAGTTTGCAGTCATCTGCAAACTTTGTTAGCCAGAGTCCCTTAGTGTTGACCTGTACTTCAGAGAAGTAGATGCCAAACAAGAGCGGCCCCAGGACTGAACCCTGAGGTACTCCACTTGTCACTTGTCTGGAGCTGGATTTGGAGTCGGATACTTTTACAGTGTGGGTTCTATCAGTAAGCCATTTAGCAACCCATTGGGTGACATAGGGATTAATGCCCAACTTAGTAAGTTTAATTATGATTCCAGAGTGTATAGTATAACGTATAGTGTGTGGGGCCTCTCAACCCCAGTAACGGTGCATGTGGACATATGTGTGTTTGTTAATCTGCCATTGCTCCCTACAGATGTATAGCCATATGTACCAATATCGATATATATATCTGCTGGCATATATGTAACTATGTCCATATATACCTACATAGCTGTATATCTGCATGCACATATGTAACATGCTGTGTATATGTAGACATATAGGTGTAGACACTTGTATATGTCGATGTAGCCATCAGCATGTATATATGTCCATATATAGTGATATACATGTATATAGTGTCAGAAAGCTATATAGATAGATAGATAGATAGATAGATAGATAGATAGATAGATAGATAGATATACATACATATACAAATATGTTGTAACAGTGTAGATAGTAATATATTTAAATATAGATACATCTAGATGATGGTATACATTCTCTGTACAGTTGCATGACTGGACTGGTTGATTTGTTTTGGTTATTGCCCTGACTTTCTTCAGCTGTAGTGGCCTACTGCTAGACCATTGCAGCTGTGTTGCAAAGGGTTGTGGGGTCAAGAACTGCATGTGCTTGATATTACATTGCACAGCATATCTGTTATGGCTGTGGGGGGGGGCATAGCAGTCATCACCAGGTTTCCCTCATGTGAGCCCCCACTCCCATCAACCGTGCATAAGGTCAGTTATTTTGTGGTGGGGGTTCCGGTTGTTATTCCTATATGGTGCTGAAATTCACATATCTATCCTTATATCTATATATATATTTATATTTATATCTAAATATATGTGGACATATGTATACACCCACCTACATACCATTGATGTGATATGATGTATGTGTGAGTCAGAAATTTATATGTACCTGTGTATCTCACTACATATACAGATCTATTACTGCCCATATGTCCATGCATGAGTGACTCATAATACTGGCATCCCCCACATTCGTCTAGCCAATTGACGTGGATGATGTCAGGCATGTGGTCAATCAGGAATGCCGATACATTACAGTTGCAGACATCATGTTGTTCAGATTATGTGGATTACAACAGATCACTGTTTCACTAGCAATGTTTTACATGTATATGAGCAATATTTTACGTGTCCAGATATGTACCTCACTTTTGCACACTGTGTCCACAATGTTTGCAATAAGAGGTTGAGTGTTGTGCTATTAGTACAATTCCCCTTAAGAAGATTGACTGTGCTGCATGATATATCTGGGTATACATGGGATGTCTGTATATCTGACATGGTGTAGTGTTAATTCACTATGATTGTGGTATGCAGGGTCATGAGTTTGGGACGTGCAGTGGCTGTCAATTATGTTGCAGGGTTGAACAAGGGTGGTGGGATGCAAGGTGATTAAGGCACTTGAAAGCAGTTGTGAGCATGTCTGTGTGATGGTATGCATAACCAATTGCAGGTAACAGCCAGTTACACCAGGTTATCCCTGACATTGCTTACTTTGTGTAGGCAGTGCTCACCATCTTGCAAATACAGACCTCTGGTTACATATGCCTACAGATAGTTTGCATCAGATTTGCTGAGCCTGGAAGCGTAAACACATGTGCTAGTGCTGACACATGCTTACAACAGCTTATTGCTTCTTAACCTAACTACTGCTGTATGCATTATGATACCGACACCTCATATGTGCATTTCCTGCAGTACTCCTGTATACATATATATATATATATATATATATATATATATATATATATATATATATATATATATATATATATATATATATATATATATATATATATATATATATATATATATATATATGTTATTTCGTGGCTGCAGTACTCCAGTTCATGTATATATATATTATTCCGTGGGTTATGCAACATACATATTACCCATAACATGTTTGCCATGAGAAATGGTATGTCCCATTGCCTTCCCTGTGTGCCTCCCTCCTTTCTTGCTGACATCCACAGGCCGGTCCCATTAGAATGGGTTCATCCAACCATGGCACGCCTCAGTCCATAATGTTGTACCCATCATTCCCTCCCCCCCATTCCCCCTCCACATCAGTCATCCTTCCTACAGGTTCCAGCCTCATCTAACCACACCACTACACATTGCCCACTCTCCACTTCTCGGGACCCTTCCCATATGTTGTCTCAACCCATGGATCTTCAGCCTTCCCACACATGTAGTCTGCGTACATATGTCATTGTCTGTGCTTACTTTTTAGGCATGGTATGTTACCCCGAGGATTCTTTTTGGCAGATGTTTGGGGTCGTCCCACCAGGGCAGACATGTGTTTGCTTAAGGGTAGACTTAGCAGGGTGACACTGTGTCTCCCACTAGTAGTATCCTGCCAGTAGTCTGGGAACCAGTGCTGTGCTACGCTTAGCGGTGCATATTATTAGATTTGCATGATAATCGCCTGTTGGCATTGATTTCCCCTTCGCCACTTGTTATATATGTGTCATGTATCCTCGACACATGTGTACGGACACTGTCTGGGGTCCTGTGAACTTCTACACTTTATTACATTCACACCTCACATCTGGACTTACTGCTGTACTCCAATTCACATATGTATGTTCTGTAGTCAGTTACGGCACATATGTCTGCATACAGATGCCTTTCACAGGTTCCGTTTGGTTATACTATGGTGGGGACATGTTCACTACTACCCCATTCTTCTGTATGTCTGTTATGGCTTGGTGGATAGCTACTGGGACTATGGAGTATGGGATCCTGGGTTCGTGACCTTCATGGCTGTTTATTTTTGTTGCTGGGCTGACAAAGACCTATTGGATACAGAGTTATTAAGGCACTCTAAAGCAGTTGTATGGCCATACTCCCACTTACTAGTGTGTACATATGCCTACTATTGCCTGTTTGTGCTTACACCTGCTTACTAGTGCCTTATTCCGTCTGACACAGATACATCACATGTGCATTTTTTGCGGTATTGCAGTTCATATATATCAGCTATTTAGTGGGCTTTGCAACAAAAATATTGATTATAACGTGCTTTGCCATGTAAAATAGACTGTGTTACATTGGGACCCGAACCGGGATTGCCTGCTCATTGGTCGGGTACTCTACCCACTACACTATTACTGTTCTGTTTCATTTGCATATATCTAACATATTGTACTACCCATGTTTCCTTCCCCTGGCCCCCAAGCTCACCGTACACAGCATCCATCCATTCTACAGTTGCTAGCCCAGCCATACCACACTTCCACACATTTACCTCCCTGAATGTATTGGTACCCCTCCATTATACTGTCGTGACCCAAGCTTCTGCAGGCTCTTCATCTGTTTAGTCCACGTATGTTCGAGCCTTCCTTTGATCCTTCTCTGATACTGGTGAGAACATCTATGTGACCCACAAAGTTTGGTTCATCCCACCAGGGACGGACTTGTTATTGTGTCACCAGTAGACTTTGCTGGTCCACACTGTTTCTCCCACTGGTAGCATCTTGCCACGGGTTTGAGAAGCAGTGGTTTGCTCACACACTGGGCCAGCCTCATCTCCCAGTTCCGTGTTTCTAACGCCCCAGGTGTGACATTTTGTGCAGGAAGCATGCCCACATACCCCCATGGCATGCACCATTTTTAATTTCTCTCTTCAGTATTGTGCAAGACTACTGTTCTCACTGTGTGTGTGGACAGGCACTATTCATTGATACACATAGACTGCTCAGAATACTGTGATTGAGCAATGAGCACATGTTTGCTGGTATTAATCTACATACTTACATACATTTCCTATACTGATGAATGACTGTGCTGGATGATATGTGTGTGATAACAGCAGCTGAATGTGTATCTGCCGTGCCTTTGTGGTAACGCACTTTGACTATAGTGTTCACGGTGGGGGAGGGGGGTTGGAACCTGGGAGTGCTGATTATTTTGTTAATGGGCACAATGAGAGCTGTTGGCTACAGCGTACCTAAGGCACTGTGGAGGAAGTGTATACAGGTATGCACTGTTGTGTGCGAGGCTTAGCCTTGCTGACCTCCGGTTACGGCGTCTTACACTGAGTAGGCTTCCACATTGCTTAGCCGGTGTTGGCATTGCTTACTGCCACCAAAACAGGCATAACCCCTCTTGCTGCCACATACACCCACGCTACTTCATGTATTTAGTTCACATTTGTTGTCTGAAACAATCTGACTGAATGCTTCCCCATTGTCAGCGGTGGCCCGGGGTGTGGAGCTTCACAGTAAACCCCAGCTACACATTACATGTACTACTGAGGTGTACACATTCATAAAGAGTAACAGACTTACCATAGCTGTGTACCACATTCTTCATGCTTAGTTCACATTAACATGTCAGTATTATACATGTTTAGGTCAAGTTTACATGTCGGGTATGACTGTTGACAAAGGTCAGTTTAAGGTAAAGTGAGATTCCAGTTTAACAGTTCTGGATAGGTTACACTCAGGTATTCAGGTTAGGTTTGGTTATGCCATACCTGTGTGGTAAAGTAGAAGAGAATAGTGAAGGAGTAGGTAGGTAGGTAGATGGGGGACATTGTAACTGTATAGTAGACCATTGGAATGATTGGTGGGGGAGCAATAGGGAAGGTTTGCAGGATGTTGGGATTTGTATGCAGGCAGGACAGGAGGTGTCGGTTTCAATAGTCGGTGTAGGGGTATAGATTGTTAGTTGGGGGGTCTTCACCAGGTGGTAAGCATGTGCTGATCCAAGTGTGCTTGAGGTGTTCCTTCATGTGTTATTAACATGTGCCATGTGGGACAGCTGAGGTAATACACGTGGGTAGGGGGTTCCAGATTCTGCCAATATAGTTGGGGAAGAGGGTGTCACCTACTTGTGACTGTGAACATTAATAGTAATGAAACAGGGGTCGATAGGTAAGTGGTGTTAATGGGGCACACATAGGGGCAGATAGTAGGGGAAATGTCCAAGGATGGGTAGGAAGGCTGATAGGAAGGTCCACAGCTTGCCATTTCTTTTAAAGCAATAGCTGTGCATGTACACTGCATTTGGGGGTAGGTTTGGACACTCATACCCCTGGGTGGGGGTGAGGACAACAATAATACCTTGTGATGCCAATTAGATCGGCTTACATGCCTACAGTGAGGTGTTGCGACCATGTGTTCTTTGGTGCTATTTAGTGGGATTTGCAACAACACATCTGGTTATACCGTACTTTGCCATGTAAAATAGACTGCACTGCAGTGGGACTCATACTGGGAGTGGCTGCTCATTAGGCAGCAGCTCTGCCCAATGCGCACTATTGCTTACATCCCTGGGGCACTCCGAATAGAACCGCTCCATGAACACTTGCAAGCCTAGGCCCATAGGTGCATACCCATAGTTCCCCCTCGCACCTCCTCTACAGCACTCATCCATACTCTGGGTGCAGGTCAGGTCTAAACACACCACTACACACTACCCACTCTCCACTTCATGGGACCCATCTTGTACAATGTCTCGACCAATGGGTCATCGGACTTTCCCACCCTTGTAGTCTGGGTACATACACACCCCGCCTTGATAAGTCATTGCACGGGCGGCCTCCTATTACAAGACGATTTTTGGGGTGTCCCACAAGGGACTCTCCTGTCTCTGTTTCAAGATTAGATTTAGTGGGTCCACTGTGTCCCCCCCCTCTGGTTGTATCCTGCCTGTGGTTTGGGGAGCAGTGGATTGTTTACATTGTTTGTGTGTTTGTTTGTATGTTCCCCTGTCTGGTTGGGGGGGTATGCTACGTGTTACACGTTTGCTGATTGGGCCCCTCACCCCCATCGGCACGGCCTGTGAACATATGTAATTCTTAAGTGCTATATCATATCATAGTTATATATCTGTGTATATATACACACACACATATGTATATCTAGCTATATATACATATATATATATAGATATATATAGATATATATATATATATATATATATATATATATATATATATATATATATATATATATATACATACATATGTTGATATATATATATATATATATATATATATATATATATATATACATATATATATATATTGCTGTATATATAGCTAACGACATGTGGATGTATGGATGTGTGCATATGTACATATCTTTATGTGGGTATTTATATATATGTCTGTCTATGTATGTGTACATTTGTACTACAGAGAGGGAGAGGTATATATCTATTTTGTTATGGGTATATACACACACACACACACACACACACACACACACACACACACACACACACACACACACACACACACACACACACATACCTCTACATATTTGGCTACATATCCTGTAATGTTGACTGGTATTGCTGGATACTGTGTTTCGTGTGCATATTGGCCAACCTTGCGTGCCACATATGCTTTGCGATACCTACAACTAAATCTGTTAGGGCACACAGAGTCACACGTGTAATCTGTTGTTAGTACCAGGAATACACTCGTCCCATGCTGGACAACCCGAACATTGGGTATTCAACTTTTGTCTACACCCAGAGTTACATAGGTACCCATGGCTATGTGCATGGACTACAGCATGTGCCAGACCTAGGATATTTGGGTCGGGACAACATACAGGATGGGTCACGAGGGGGGGACTGGTGGGGGTGCAATGTGTGGTGGTGTGGTAGCTACAGGCCGGTAACCAGGGTAGGGATGGTGGCTGCGTTTGTGCAGCGCATGGAGGGAAGCATAACTGTGGTAATGAATGTATGAGTCGGGGATGGCCTTGGTTGGATGGGCCTGTACTGCTCGGCTCGTCTAGTGGGTGGGGGAGAGGGCTATGTGATGTCAACATGTGAAACATAACAGAGGTCTAATTTAAATCATTATTTCAATGACACACATACAATGCAATGAGTTTGGTAGTGTATTGCAGGGTGGACGTGTTTGGCTGGGCAGGGGTATATGCCAATTTGTGGATGACATATATTATTTGGGGCCTCTCAGGCCCATTAACGGTACATGTGGACATATATGTTTCTGTTCATCTACCATTGCTATCTACAGATGTCTGGCCATATATACCTTTGTGGGTATATATATTTGCTTACATATTTCTAACTATGTCCGTACATACCTACAGAGACATATATCTGCGTACATATATGTAACCTGCTTTGTATATGTGGACATATAGATGTTGACATGTATATGTGTAGTTGTCGGCATTTGTATGTATATCTGTTTATATATTTGTATATATATATATATATATATATATATATATATATATATATATTTATATATATATATATATATATATATATATATATATATATATATATATATATATATGACTACATCTATAGATATGTTGTATCCATTCTCTGTATTGTTGCATGACTGGCTGGGGTTATGTTTCTGACAACATATGATTTATGCATATCTGGCATGGCTTAGTGGTAAATCATTTTGTGTATGGTGTGCATAGTCCTGGGTTCCGGCCTTGCAGAAGCTGTTTGTTTTGTTGCTGGGCAGAACTCCGGCCATTGGATATGGTGTTTTTAAGGCACTTTAAAGCAGTTGTAAGTGGATTTGCACAGAGGTAAGCACTGCTAACTTCAGGTCACAGTGTCTTACACCCAGTTAGCTTCTCCTTTGCTTAATCTGTGTCGGCAGTGCTTAACCCTGGTCAAACGCACTTGCACATACTTACTAGTGCTTACATATGCTTACTACTGCTTATCTGTGCTTATGCCTGCTTACTGCTGCCTTATTCATTATGATACTGACTCATCACATGTGCATTTCCTGCAATATTCATGTTGATAAAAATGTGTGTTTTTTAGTGGGTTTTGCATTACAAATATTGATTATACCATGCTTTGCCATGTAAAATAGACTGTGCTGTGCTGGGACTCGAACTGGGAACGCCTGCTCGTTAGGCCCACTACAATATTGCTGACATGTTTCATTTGCATATCTCATCGTTGTTATCCTCTTCAGCCTTTTAGGCTGCTTTCACCATAGCTAAGCAATGGGCACACTCGCTCATCTATGGTTAGCTGTACTCAGAGCTTTAGACACCAGTAGAGTGGTTTCTATTTTTGATTTTTATGCCCTGTTGCTGTTGTACACATGGGGGACTGTTGGTGGGGATATGTGGACACCTATGAGCAGTATCTCTCATTTATTTCCACTTTCTGCTGTTCAACATTGCAGGGGCATGTTTATTCTGAGGGCTCTGCTCTCAGACACCCCCCCTGCACTCATACATGCTCCGTGTAAGCCTGGGGGCTCGGGCAGCACACCTTCATTACTATGCATGGTGCGCTGCCGTCGTGCTCCTAAGCAGCCGCTTATGTGCTGGCCTACACTAGTCCTGCACAGAAGGTTAGTAAATCCGGGGGTAAGACTAAGAACATGAAATCTACATATTTGTAAATAGCAAATAACAACCATGGTTTAGAAATCTTAATATGCACTTCTGTTGTTCCAGCATTGTAATATCTGAAGAGTGTTTAAGTAGATTGTGCCTTAAATTTATTTTAGGCTAAAATGAAGAGCTGTTATATAGTAAGATTTATGCAGAACTGAAATGTGGCAAAAATAGATATTAGCAATAAAAACTTTCCTGGGGATTCAATAAACTCAGAGTAGTCTTAGCATGAAGCCTGCGCAGGGTTTTTAGGAATGAGCATCAGCATTAATTGTATATGCATGCCGCACATCATGCTCACATGACTAAAAATGCAGTACCATCTAAAGCAACACAAACACCTGCAGACATGTAAACCTGTTTACCTACTGGCAAACTAGGTTTGCGGGATTGCGGGGAACCCACAAAGACTACCAGGATTTAATATAAAGCAATGTATATATTTCCAACATATTATGTGAAAGTGTAGTCAGTGTAGAGTACTATGCAAATCTGCTTTAGGCATATTGAATAAAAGTTTTGCAACTGATCAGCAAGGGTACATAGACTGCATTATAAATAATTATTCATGGGAAGTGTGTGTATTGAAAAGAACCAGACACGTGAATTGTAGGAATGAACACAGGAGAAGAGGCAAGGTGAAACATGGTAATGCACAGCAGATAAGGCCTTATGAATGTACATACTCCATAAACACAAGAAAGTTGTAGCATGAACACTAATCACATATCTACATGATACAGTATGTACTAGTTGCCTGAATATGACTGCAGTGTCAGCATAGTTCTCAGCTAAGTGGGACACATATCAACAGGCTCATGGACAACAGTAGACAGAATCACGCACAGTCATGGACAATATTAGCATAATACCACCACCAATTCATGTTGTTGACATACCATATGTGAATGCGAGTGATTATATATGGTTCTGCAAGACAACACTTGTAAAACTGTCATGATTTGTCAGTAATCTATGAGGGGAATCAAGCACACCTTCCTCAAAAATTTAACATCTGTCAGAGGTGTTAGGAGGTACACTGTTACATCTGTATTTGAAAGTACGAGCAATCTTGGCTAGTTGAGAGGTTTGCATGGTATGTATATAGATATATATATATATATATATATATATATATATATATATATATATATGGGTTCTATTTAAATCATCGAATGTTCAGAACATCGAAGTTCTGATCATCGAGACCAGAACATCGATGTTCAGAACATCGTAGGTTTAAAGTGGAAGTGCCAGGTAAGTGAGGTTGTGGAATGTTGGGTGTGTATGCAGGGCAGCAAGGTGCCCTGCATGTTGTATGTGTGCGTGTGCCATCTGAGTGTTGGCATTGCAGGTAGGGTATGGGAAATCTTCCGTTTAGCACTATCGCATATAGCGGTAAACAGGAGATTTCCCTTACCCCACTGTATTGCGATCTCAGAGTTGGAATATTAAAGTTGGGGGGAGTGCAGGGGCCAAAGCCGCCCTGCATAACATAGTGTTTGTGATTTTTTCTTTTTTTTTACAGTTCATTTTGAATTTTCGATGTTCTGAACATCGATGTTCTGGTCTCGATGATCAGAACATCGATGTTCTGAACATTCGATGATTCAAGTGAATCTATATATGTATATATATAGTTATATATATATATATATATATATATATATATATATATATATATATATATATATATATATATATTTGTATATATATGTGTGTGTGTGTGTGTGTATGCCACAATCCACACTTTCACAAATTTAACCCATGCCATTGATGTTTTCAATCAGTTATTTATTTGCTGTGTGCAACAGAGGGATATGTATCACACATGCATCTTGTATAATACCTTGATGCAGGTTCTGCACCATCAGCCCCTAATGTTTATGCACCTAAAGAAATACTTAGCTATGGCTGATAAGATGTGTAGCAGCACACTGTGGCAAAAATGATACACATGAGTAAAGCATTCCTGGAAGATGTGTTGGGAGGTGCATGCAAAAGGTTGCATTGTACTCAATTATTGGTATGATGAGGAGTGAGAACAATGGAACTATAATGCCATTTGATGTGAATGTCCTGCACATACTCAGGAGTATTTCTACATACAAGGGATTAGTCACCACTGTGGGCACATGCTGGTAGATGATCCGCATACCATCTACCTGAGTACACAGGTTACATACCACTTGGTCTGCTCATACGGGTGTGCAGTTTATATTGTAATTATGTTATGTATTTGCTTTTAATAATGGAACTAATTCCCTCAAAGATTTTTCTTCATCTACCATGTCACTATGGCTGTGGCAGCAATCTTTTGTGCATGAAGACTGTATGCAATGGTACTGATGGTCAATAAAGACTGGAAAGTGTAGAATTTTAGCGTATTAAAAGTTTTATTCACTGCAGATAAAACAGTAAAATCACTCAACAAGGTAACTTAAATAACCTCATGCTACCTATAATTAGTCAATCAGCCAATAAAAACTTGTTGTTAATCAAATGATACCTTAAGTTAAAAAGACATACACACTTGTTTGTTTGTGTCTTTCGGCTTTTCCCGGTTAGGGTTCGCCACAGCGGAACTCCGGTCCGCTAATGATTGGTCGTTGATTTTTACATGCCGAGTTACCAGCCCTGATGCACAACCTTCAACAAAGGTACGCCCATTCACTCATGTCTCCACGCAGAAGACGCTCTAGCTGAGAAAAATGCGTATTTATCATAGAAAAAAAAAGAAACAAATTTCCAACATACTATAACCAGTTGTTTTGTAAATGACAAAAATAAATAATCAAACTTTCCTAATAATTAACTTCTTATGTTTCAAAAAACATTTGATGTTTATGACATCATTTAATCCTGGCTTTTTGTCAGCCCCCAATTTAATCTGCCAGGACATTTCTCTCTGCTCTACAAAATTCTTTAAGTCCCCTCCCTGGGATCGACTTGCACAACCTCCAAAATAGAAAATAAAATGTTTTATGTTTGTTACATTCCACAGAATGTTTATATAAGGTGTTACCGTCCTTACTTTTAATACTATACATATGTTCTCTAATCCTTTCCATTAGAGTCTGGGTGGTCATCCCTACATAGAATGCATCACATCCACTGCAAAGTCCAATATATACTACTCCCCTTGCCCTACATGTTAAATAACCAGGTATCTTGATGGTATATTTTAAGTGAGGCAAACATACAAAGGGTCCCTCAAAGATGAACCTACAAAAGCTACAATGGCCACATTTAAACATCCCCATTTGATGAGAAGCAGATGTTGTGACTCTTGTTATCGAACTTCTTTCTAAAACATTCTTGAGACTGTTGGTTTTCCTATAAACAAAGTTAGGTCTAGTTCCTAAAACCTTAATTAACTCACTATTTCCTTCCACGATCTTCCAGTTTCTCTGAATAATCTCGCTAATTTCCCCAGTATCTACAGTCATGTCCAAATTACAGACAGTGCCTATAGCTGACAGTCTAGTCTCTTTCGTGTTATTAGTAATAAGTGGATGTTTCAAGATAGGAGGATACAATTTTTCTCTTTTTATCAAAATATCCCTTTGCAAAGATTCAATGTACCCTTGATCATAACCCCTGTGCAGAAACATAGTAGTAATCCTGTGGAATTCATTTTTTAATTCCAACCACAAGGTAGTCATACGGCAAGCTCGTATGCATTGCCCTTTAGGGATATTCTTTTTGATGAAATAAAGATTTTTACTTTTAAAGTGCAGATACCCATTAGTAAAGGTATCCTTTCTATAGATCTTACTTTCAAACTGCCCATTTGACTCATTCCATTCAATGCTTACATTGAGGAAATTAACCTTATTTCCACTGTCACTTTTGACAAACTGTAAGTATCCAGACTTGATGTTTAAGTCACTGAGGAACTGTTCACTGGTGTTACAGTCTCCTTCCATGACAAAAATCAAGTCGTACACAAACCTGGCATAAAAAAGTATGTTGTAAGTAGATTTCAAACCTGAGAGAATATTGGATTCCAACCAAGCCATTACTATATTAGCATATGATGGTGCAGCTGGGGAAACCATCACGATGCCCTTACTTTGTTTAAAAAAACGTACATCAAAGGTAAAATAATTATGTTCTAAAATAATCTCTAATAAACTGCAAACTAAGTTGATTTGACCTTGATCCAACTTGGAACCTAAAGTAAGAAACTATCTTACTGCCTCCACCCCCTGCTGGTGAGGAATACAGGTAAACAGTGCCACAACATCAGCTGTCAGTATACAATGTTGATCTTTATTATAAGAGAAATTGGAGACAAAATTTCCTAAATTTGTCTAACAAATCCCAAGAATACTTTAAATATGAAGACTGACTTTGCACTGCTGGATTCAAAAAAGAATCAATTACTAAGGCCTAACCCTCAGTAACTGAATGAGGGGCAGACACTATCGGTCTGAAAGGAGGGTCAGTCATACACTTATGGATTTTAGGAATACCAAATAGTGCGCCGACCCTCGGTTTCCCTACTAAACAAAAATTATACATTTTCATGTCAATAACCTGGTTCATAAGTGCTTTATATAAAAATACGTTAATGTACTGAAAACTCTTGTGTATGTCCCTGACATTAACCTCAACATATTCATCAAAATTATTAAGTAGCTTAAACATAGATGTCTTATACTGTTCTAGAGTCAGTACAACAATATTACCCCCTTTATCACTCTTCATGTATCTTAAATCTTTCCTGGAGTTGAGCTCTGTTAGAGCTGACCTCTCAGAACTAGTTAAATTATCAAGCCATGTTTTCTTTTTCATGCCTCTATCTAAATGACTGCCAATGTCTTGTATACATACTTCTTCAAAAACTTTTAAAGTTTGATTGAGTGCTGGAGTGTAACAAGTCTGCTTATATAAACAATTTTGGTCACATTTAATTTGTTTTAACAAACAATTGAAATTCAGTTTACGAACATATTGTTTTAAGTCAATAATAGTTCAAGAGTATTTTGCCCTTTTTTAGGCACAACATTGAAGCCATAGCCCAAATGTTTCAACTGGAAATCACTCAAAGTGACCCCCGACAAATTAATAATGTTAAATTGATATTCAAAATGCCTTACTGTTCATTGTTGGAGGACTCTGATGCTGTTGGACCTCTCAGTTTTGCATTTTGTGTCCTTAATGCCCCATTGTCTCCTGCAGGGTTCATGTTTGAAGAGGCCGTATTAACGGTCACGTCTTTGTCAGCAGAAGCTGCTCCTGCATCCGTCTCACTCTCGTCACCAGAAGGAGCTGAGATCTGGTTCTCTGTCCTAAAAAAACTTGTGACTAAATTTGAGGGATGTAATTGGTCAGCTGGTCCTTTTGTCTATCGCGGTCTGTTTGAAGCCTGCCTACGAAACCCTGCAGACTTCTTATAATTTCCTGTGTTGTTGTTACCAGTTGCAAAGTGTTTTTCATTTTTATTTTTAATTTCTGGGACAAAGTTAATATAGGCAGTACTGTTTTCTTATGCACCAACATCTCTTAACAATTTATGGTGTTTTGGTTCGATGACATCGTTCTCATGTACCTCAACTTCTTTTAAAAGCTGAACATACAAATTTTCAAAGTCAAAGTCCCTTGCCAAACAACCAAGTTCCTCATCAAGTTTAATGATGTCCTGTTTAAGTAAAGACATCTTCTTTTTGTTATTGTCTATCAATAACTTCAGTAGTTATAAACCTGCATTGTTGAAAAACCAAGTCAGCTCTTCAAAGAAGGAATCTGAAGTGGAAGTCCCATTAGGGCATTTAAAAAACCTTAGGCCCTTTGGTACTATTTCCAGTTCTATACATCTCTGAAAATACCTGATCTCCAGACGAAATCAGTGAATAAAACTTTTAATATGCTAAAATTCTACACTTTCCAGTTTTTACTGACCATCAGTACTATTGCTTACAGTCTTCATTGCTGACTTTTGGTTTTGGTCACATGTTTTACTAATCCTTTGTCTGTGTTGATGCTGTCTGCATTATACCAATACCACACTTGGATTCAATGATTGCCCACAATTTGTAGTTCTCCACAAACCTGGTCATAGAAAGAATGTGTAAGTCAGTTCTGACAACTGAGACTCAAATAATGAACAAGAAAGGGCGTACCAAAGAGCTTTGGGTTACGGACCTGGTCACCAGGCTCTAGATAGAAGTGACTTTATATACTGCAACATATTTATCTGTCATGTACATGATCCAGTCATCTACCCACTTAGTGATGTAGGTGTTTATGGTGTTTATGGCCAATTTATCTGCAATACCTGACTGTGGATTTGTGTCAAATACCTTGGTGAGGTCAAGTTATGCAGGATGATGGTGTTGTCATCATGCATTGCCCTTGGTAACCATCTTGAAGACAACAAACAGGTATAACAGATATGATGTAGCCTTAACAAATCAAACATGGGTTTTGGTACCCAGTCGGGATATTACTTGTGTCCTTTTAGAAAAGGTCCTTGATGACCCATTGGCCTAACTGACAAATAAGGAGAGTCAGGATGGGTTTATAACTCCATACATCAGGTGATGGTCCACACCAGTAAGAAGGATGCATGTTGTTGTATACCCTTCTACAGGAACATAAGCTGTCAAAAAGCATCCTTCAAAAAGGTCTCACAGAGACAGATAACTGGTGCCAGCGCCATGGTTTAAAGCTAAATGCCAAAAAATGCATAGTCATACCCTTTGGCAAAAACAATGTGCCCACAAATTACCACATAGGCGGTAACCCATTAAGTACAGAGACCCAAGTTGATAGCAATCTCTCCTTTGAAAACCACATTGCCAAAGTGGTTAGAAAGACCTTCTACATAGCCAACCTCATCACAAAGGGTTTCACATCTAGATCAAGAGAGGTAATCGTGCCCCTTTATTCATCCCTCATCAAGCCCATCATAGAATACAATGCCCCTTTTGGGATGTACCTTACCCGACACCTGCAGCAATTAGAAAGACCCCAAAAGTATCTCACCAAGAGGATCAAGGGTCTCAAACAGATGCCATATGCTGCTCGGTTAAAAAACTACAGCTCTACTCAGTTGCATACCGCCTACTTCTAGGCGATCTATGCCTGACATACAAAGCTATGTCAAATCCAGAATTAATGGACGTGCTCCAGCTCAGTAAATCTAGAGCCACATGCTCGAGGGACTTGAACCTCAGCACAGAAATAAATAGAACTTGCTGGAGGGACAGGTTCATAACCCAGAGGCTCCCTTCGCTCTGGAATAGAATTCCAGTTCATGTGAGGCAGAGCACCTCACTGAATCTCTTCAAGAAGAATCTCGATAGGTGGATGGGGGATCGTAGGTTTGTCCCAGGGATTACTCCCGTGTCACTATTAGACAGAGGCACAGTAAACTAAACCTTAAAAAGGGCACAGTATACTCAAATCAAGGGGTGGCGTAAGCCATACAGAATCAGGCTAGGCTTATAATTGCCCCAGGGCAGATAGCCTAGTATGAACCTATGAACCTATGGAGGGTTTGTTGAAGTATGGATCCAACTGTGTCTGGTCGGTCAAGTTTTAAATAATATTATAGGTAACTCGTGATGTTGTCAGGGCCCATTGATTCCGTGTAATTAGCCATAGAGAGCACACAGATGGGCTGGCCTCCTTAGAATATATATTGAGTAATATGTGCATGTATAATTTGTTTGATGGCCAGTGGCAACAGGGGGTTGATTTTTGAGGCAAACTGCCAGCTAGCGGATTGTCTGTTTTCTCTAGTTGGGTATGTATGGTATCATCCACACATAGATCTGTGCTTAGTTGTGTATTACCTGCAACATTTCACATTTATTGGAATAAATGATTTATGAAAAGACCTCCAAATACAACCTGGTTGTTCATCACATTGCACACATTGGTACTATTCATACAGTCATAAAATGTCATGCACTTACATCAATTGCACAACATATGTGTATATATGTATTTCATCGAAAACCTGCACTTGAGTGGCCTGATGCCATATAAGGACATATTACAGATCAGTTGTTTTGTGTCTCATGAAGAATATTTCCTGACAGAAATGCTAATAGTCACACAATGGTGTTGCTGTCCACCTCAACACTCCTTGGGAATACCAATACAACTGCACATACAATGAATTCCACAAGGTTGCAAGTGAATCAAAACATGTGACATATTGGTTGCATATATCACAGAATAACAACATGTGTATGAAATAAGACTTATGTGACAATGTAATCAATATGAATTTATACTGACGTCTGACACAGAACATTTAATGATGGTATGTAGACACATGCACACCTGTGCCATGCTGCAAGTGCCAATGTGATGGTGGAATGTGAACTGTGTAGAAGGTTGATCTGCTCCACTACAACAACACATGTCCTAACACCAATAATATACATAGCAGTGTAAAATACCATGTCAACAGTTCTCAGGAGGCATATTACTACAGCTGTTATAGAAGGAGCATTTAATGTAATGGCAGCAACGCATTATCAATACATTATCTCATATTACAGATGGTAATACCCTCTTCTAGCATTATTGTACATCCGCACCTCAATATAGCAGATATTAATGACAGCAACATTGACATGTCAACTATTCATAGGGTCATAGGATATTATTAGACTAACAGCCAATATGGCATAAAATCCTAGCCATTATTATACCAGTGAAAACAAACTCCCTATATCTATATTATGGAAGAAAGTAATACTATTGTGCATATGTATATATTTGTTGGATTGCTTTAGATATTACCACTGTCCATATGGGACATGTGGAACACACCATGACAGAATTAGCAATCACACATGTAGTGAGCTGGAGATGGTTTGCAGAAGCTCATGGAAGAACTCTGTTTCATGATATGTGCGTGCATATTTGATATGAGGACATCTTCCACCCCTCTACAGGAAGGTTGTCATGTGGCCAGAGGAATAAGGGGGATGGTGGATGCATGCGGCTATGTGAAAGGTTCCCCTAAGTGGTAGTGAAATGAAGGGTAATTCCAAAGGTCATACAATGAGCATAATGTACCACCAACCACTCACAAAGTAGTAGACTAGGCCTGATTTGAACATTACATCTGTGAAGGTATCGAATATGAATGCCATGTAATGTAGCAGTAGCAACACCACATATATCTGACTGTAAGAGTGTCACATTGCACTTTATATAGTATGATATCATCATTTTATGCTAAGGAGAACATGTTGAGTGGAGTGTAGGACATGGATGTTGAGTCACATCCCTGTGGAAAATTATCTCAAATGTGATACTTGTATATATAGACACTCAAGTTGCCTGCTGTCAGACTGGAACCCCTATATGTGTAGATAAAGTAATGAACATAGTAGTTAATGGTACTGTCACAGTGCAGGTTTGTCTTGAATACTGTTAGAGTGCATGTCATACAGGTTGACATCATCAGTGTATGCTACAACAAGATGTTTGAAGGAGTGACTGACATAGCTCTGGATTCACATATCATTCAAAAATTGTCACCATAGTGCTTGTTGAATGCACACACAGTTGACTTCAGTGAGAATACCACCCCTACCTGTTTACAAAGCACTGTACTTAATGCAAGAGCCACAGCACAATTCTGTCTTTTATAGTGTCAAAGAATACTTTATAGGTAATGGCATCATGAGTGTCTGGTGAGAAGAAGATGGTAATAGCTGTGTCTCACATGGTGGTGTAAAATGCTCCCTCAATTGTCAAACAAGTGAACCCACACACAGACATACCAGTTGAATGCAGTGAGACTAGAACCCCTACTTAACTATTTACAAAGCACAGTACTTAACACAAGCACCACAAAACAAGTCTGGCTTTTCTAGTGTCTGACAACTCTTTATAGCTGATGATATCAGCAATGTCTGGGGAGAAGAAAATGGTAACATTATTTTCTCATATGCTAGTGTAAAATGCTCTCTCTCGAATATCAACCAAGTGAACACACACACACACCAGTGAGGTTAGAACCTCTAGTTAGCTAAGTACACTAGCTAGAGAACTCAGTAGTTAATGCATGTGCCACAACACAAGCATGACTTTCAGAATGTCGCTTGACGATTTATAGTGGATGACATTATCATTGGATGTTTGTGAGACGATGGAGACCTGAATGAAATGGATGTATAGGTATGTACAACTGTCAAAATATATGGACTCCATTGGACTGTAATGCTAACTGTAGGAAACACAGATATGCTCTCCTGAACAGACACACACATGCACACACACACACACACACACACACACACACACACACACACACACACACACACACACACACACACACACACACACACACACACTCACCCCAGTTGACTGCAGGGAGATTAGAACCCCTAAGTACACCAGCTACAGAACTCAGTATTTAATGCAAGCGCTACAGCACAAATCTGATGTTCATAATGCCGCTGAACAATCTATAGTGAATGATATCATCATTAGATGTTTGAAGGCCTGTATGAAATGGATTGGTAGCCATGTATGACTGTCAAGATATTAAAGTTCTGCATGGTACCGGATTGATAATAATAGGATATAGACTTATATTCCTTTAGCTATGTACACATACTTACATATAAAGACACATACATATATAATGTGGATGCTGTGCTAATCTATCACACATGTAATTTATCTGCAAAACACAGTATATGATGATTGCAACACCACTGAAGTATGTATTTTCCTTATCAGAGTTGTCTTTAGAGATGATGCCATGATTTGGCGGACATATCCTGTTTTGAAACTGGTATGCAAAGTACGGATGCGGTCATTTCCTTTTGTGTTTCAAATGTGAAGGAGACCGCTTTACAAACTATATCAAACATCTGCCAGGAATGGATGTAGCAGAACTGAGATACATTCTGCTTTTTCCAAGTATATTGCATACATTATGCACTTAAATTGTCACATGCAGACACACACATTTTTGTGATCATATTTGATTGTTCATATTTTTGAATAATTGTTGTCCACATTAGTACAAGTATTGGACAATTTGAATATGTATTATCAGTTTAAAGATGTACATGTTATGCAAGAAAGCATTTTTTATTTATTTCTGTAGTGTAGTTGATATTTGGGAACAAGTACTGAGATACCAAGTTTCAAGGGCATGAGTGTAGGTAACACATGACTACAATGTAAATATGTGTTCAGTCATTAAAAAGTGCCTTTCTTTTGGTTGTGTTCTTACATGGACTTTAATAGGATAAAGACTAACTATGCAGTAATCATACGTAATGCATGCTAATAAGCACTTTCCATAGCGCACCATTGAGCAGCTGATTTGCATGATCAATGGGAAATTTAAGGATTTCTACTTGAACTTGAGCAGTACTTATCCATACTGGCTATGGTAGACACAGCTGACAGATACTATGCTGTTCATAACTAGTTCATATTGGAAATGTTGTGTCATAAATTGTATAACCTTAAAAAAGTATTTATGCTGCTTTGCCTGTTTGTGCATAGTTAAGTGATGAGCAAACATGGGCCTGTGTTTCACTGATGAAATTATGAGTTCTATTGTTTTGCTTTCCTGTGGGCAAGAGGTGCGGCAGTCAGCAGTTTGGATAGTACTGAGTGTAGAAAACACACCTGCAGCTTAGCTGACTCTGTGGCAGTAGGTAGAAGAGCAGTGAGCTCTTATTTTGAGCCCAGATGATACAGGGAATGAATCCAGCGCCATCTAATATTTTTAAATATCCATTCATGATATAATTAAATAATTACATGTGATAATTATTTCAAATGCGAGAGGGAACTAACTCCTATAGCTTGTGCTACAGACGGAAGCATACATGCTTGATTTTATAGCTAAGATGTGTATGCTTAATTTGCTGCTACTGTAGAGAAGAGCAATGCTCTAAATAAAATAATACTTACGGTGTGCTGCATACATAACTCTTGCTTTCCTAAGTATTTCTACATGATCAGCATGGGCTTCCCTGCTCACTGCAATCTCCTGGTTAACTGTAGAATAAAAAGGAGAGAAAAAGAAAAGACCATTATGCATACCAGTCTTGCCTATCTCCACCTTTCTCTCTAATTTAAATTATCTTTATCCATATACTTACGTGATTGTGGGATATCAGACACTGGTTAACTGTATCCTGCTTGCACCTTTTGAGGTCATTATAGTGGTGCCTACATTGCTCTCCAGTGTGTGGAATGCCAGTTGTACTGCAGCTAGCTTTGGCCAGACCATTCCAAGCATCAGACGTATGTTTATTGTCATCATGGAGGTGCAGACACTTTCCAATAGGGCCTCCAAGAAAATGGTTAGGGTTGTAGATGTGGCACAGGCTGACATGTGTGACTGCCTCTGCTATGTTACCGATTCAATGGATTGAATAATTGACACAATGGAACAGGCAGTGTCTGTGATGGAAAATCTGCTGAGAGGGTGACAGCATCCACATGGACATAGGTCAGCATCATCATCTCTGATGTTAGCCAACATGGTTGTGACCTATCACACTTCCTTAGTGGCACTACTTCCACTGCTCCATCAGTGACTTAGATGTCCACACCCAGATGTGGAAGGCCATGGTGTCATAGTCCTGGGCATACACATGAAGAGAACTCATCCAGCAGACATCAGTCCTATTCAGGTAGCAGTGGTGCATTTGACCATGGGCATGGACATGCCATTGCAACTCCTGGCATGTCAGTTCTAGCAGTCGGGGACAAAGACAATGAACTGTTACTTCTGCCATGCATGGCTCGCACCTACCAAACATACCAGGACATAGAGCTAGCACAGAGCTTGAATGTGTTCTTGCACAGACTCACAAGCACATTTCACCTTGGCTGCCCATACAAACTCACAATTACATTGTTCATTCATGAGGCTTACAATTCATTCTGTCTCAGTGGCCATTTGATACTTTATCCAAATGTCTGCCTTTCTGTCCTTCTTACTCACATGCACTCACTGCCTTTAGGGTCAGCCTTACCATCTTGCCACCCCAAACAACACCCTGTGCAAATGATGATAACTGTGCTATATTCCTTGATCTTCTCTTTTCAATTCAGAGATACATAAGTGTTATAAGACTATAAATAGTTTTTTACCCAAAAAATACCACCCTCATCCCAGAACAATTTAATATTCTTGCAGCTGACAAAACCATCATAGAAAGTTTACAAGAAACTAAACTCCTAGGTGTCATTATGATAGCAAACTCAACTTTGACCTTCATATCCAACAAAACATCAAGAAGACACCTATAAAGCTAGGACTACTCTACAGAAACACAGAATTTCTTATCACTTCCACTAAAATCCCTTCCCTATTTTATGGCTCCTGTGTACTAACCAATCTACAAAACTCCACCAAGACCAAAACGGAACAATGGTACAACACAATAGCAAAGCCTGCAACAAACTTTAATTACTGCACACATCATTGTATACCACTAAATGAACTAAATTGGCTAGAACCTGCAAACCAGCTTACTTATACATACCTAACTACAGTCCGCAAGCTGTTCTATAGGCCCACTGCTTGTCTTGCTCTAGTTAACCTAGTCCAACATTACAAATCAAACAGAACACTCAGATACAAAGACAAAAACCTTCTTGAAACCTATAAACTTTCCAGAAAACAAGGAAAATCACTTTACTTGTACTCTATCGCCAATATGCTAACTCCTAGCTTACCTCACTTTAAAGCCTCCCTAAAAGAACACCTAAATAAATTGCGGTTATGCACATGCACTACTCCAGGCTAATGTACTTCTTTCTCTTCTTATACCTCCTCTTTCAGCACTAACTCCCCATAACAAATCTACTAACTATCACTTTAAACATTTGTAAACTATGCACCATTCTTTCTCTAGCATTTTACAATTTGTGTATGAATGCAAACTGCAAATATTCTCCTATTACTAAAAAAGTAACCCTAAGTGCCTGTCTATAATTCATCCATGACTGTATTCCTATATATGTAAGCATTTGTATGATATGTGTAACAAAGTTATAAATGTGGAGCTGTGTATAATATGTGCAACAAAGTTTTATATGTGGAACTTTTCTCCCCAGGCCTCCTCTGAAAATGGGTTATGTAACCCATTCGGACTATCCCAGTAAACAAATGTCAAAAATAAATAAATGTTATTTATTTATTTACTTATTTATTTAAATTTGTTGACCGGAAGTGTCCGACTGGACGTGGGTCCATTTTCAGAGGAGGCCCGGGTAGAAAAGCTCCACAGTAAAATAAACAGACAGTAGTTACATTGGATTACATAGCGATTAACAATTTAACATAGAAATTACTTACAACATATTTACAGATGAAGAACATAGTACATCAGTAGACAGCTAGAATCTTTATCTGTGAAGTACATAACAGGCATTAACAAATGTAACAATGAGAAGTTCCTGCTGTATAATAAGTACTAGGCTTATGAGCATCTGAGCTTGCTATCATCAAGGTAGTTAGTGGAGGTGAAAGAAAGGTAGTAGTTGGATGGGGTGGATGATATTAGAGTGGGAGTTGCAAGGGCATAGCCAGCATGTTTTTAGGTGCGCTTTTCATAAAGTTTTGAAGTTGGTGCATGATGGTACAGAGGTAATTGTGGGTGGGAGTGAGTTCCATAAATTGGCTATGGTGCAAGAGAATAGTGCTTCACCAGCAGAGTTATTGGCTTTAGTGATCTGCAAGTGATTTTTGTTGCTGGATCTTAGTGGCCTGGTGGTGCGATAGGGTTGGAGCAGATTCTGGAGGGATGGGACATTTAGTGGATGGTTTACTAGTTTGTGGGTGAGTGAGAGTTGATACCACTGAAGGAGGTGAGGGAGTTCAAGCCAGCCCAATTCAGCAAGTGAGAGACAGTGGTGACTACGGTAGGATGCCCCTGTGGCGAATTTGGCGATTTTGTTGTAGCAGGTCTCTAGCTTGTTTAGATCACATTGCCTTAGGTTGGTATATACTGGAGAGGCATAAAGTAGGGTGGAGATAAGGTGGGAATTTGCTATTGAAATCTTTGCTACTTTGGTGAGAAATTGTTTATTTCTGTATAATGCTCCTAGTTTTTTGTGGACTTTTTTATGGTCATGGATATGTGAATGTCAAATTTTAGTTTATTGTCTATTTCCACTCCTAGCAATTTGGTGTGTTCAGTTGAGTATATAGTGGTGTTGCCTTTTGCTGTGATGTTAAAGTGAGAGTTGTTTTGAGTATGTTTGGTGGGTTGGAAGATGAGTAGTTTAGTTTTGTTTGGGTTGAGTATTAATTGGGTATCGGATAACCATGTTTCAACAGAGGAAAAGGCTTCCTGTGTGACTTTTTGCAGTTTGGGTAGGGAATGGGCTGAGCAGATGATGGTTGAGTCATCTGCGTATTGGATGAGTGTGCCATGTTTGGTGGCAGAGGCTAGATTATTGGTGTAAACAGAGAAAAGTAGGGGTCCAAGGATGGATCCTTGGGAACCCCTATGGAGACAGGTAGTTGGGGAGATATGTCATTCTGCCATACAACGGATTGTTGGTGGTCAGACAGGTAACTCTGAAACCAGTTGGTGACTGATTGTGAGAAGGATAGGTTATTGAGGACAGAGATAAGTTGTTTGTGTGGGACCATGTCAAATGCTTTAGATAGGTCTAGGAAAGTAGCAGAGGAGAGATAGCCATTGTTTTTATGCTGAAGGATAGTGTTAGTAAAGGAGAGTAAGGCAGTGGTGGTGCTATGGTTTGGTCGGAAACAATGTTGAGTACTGGAAAGGAGGTTGTTAGTAAGGAGGTAGTCTGAGACCTGAGAGTGTATGCATCTCTCTAGTATTTTGGAGAGTGGAGAGAGAATAGCTAATAAATAAACAAACAAACAAACAAACAAACAAACAAATAAATAAATAAATATATAAATGTCTTTTGTTTGATGCCCGGGGTGCATATCTGACTGAGAGCTTAGTCTGATACATATATATATATATATATATATATATATATATATATATATATATATATAATGTATGGATCTACTTCACTACACCGACATCCCAATTACCAGATACTCGCATTGCCAAGACAAAAGAACCGACAAACCCAGAAGACTGATATCCAGAAGACTGACTTACAACTCTAGGTAAGTAACTGCTTGGCCATCCCAAAAAAAAAATAAACCAAACAAAACTAAACCCACCCATGTGGGGGGCTTCACCCCCAACAACTCCCTATGTGGGGGGATTTGCCCACTACACCCCCTAACTAAATATAAAAATGCCAAGATACACTACTGTGGGGGTAAGGGGCAAAGTTCAACAGGATGGCCAAGTGGTTACTTACCTCAAGTAGAAAGTTATGTTCCAGATGTCAGTCTTCTGGGTTTGTCAGTCCTTTCATCTCGGTGATGTGAGTGTCGGGTAAGTGAAATGTCGGTGGATGGATAGAGGGATGGGTTGGGTTCCTGACCCAGAGACTCCTCATACTCTGGAATAGACTGCTCATACATGTCAATCAGAAAGCCTCCTTGGCCCTCTTCAAAAGGAACCTTGACGACTGGATGGGAGATAGGAAATTTACCCTGGGGGTCACGTCAGTCGCCCTGCTAGAGAAGGGTCCAAGGTATTAAATATTGTGGGAAGAAATAGCCAGGGAATTGTTATGGCTAGGCTTGTATATGCCCTAGGTCCGATAGCCTAGTACCAACCTATGAACCTATGAACCTATATCTATCTATCTATATGCACATATATACATATATATATATATATACATATATATATATATATATATATATATATATATATATATATATATATATATATATATATATATATATATATATATATATATATATATATATATATATATATATATATATATATATATATATATATATATATATCCTCTATATATATATATATATATATATATATATATATATATATATATATATATCTATATATAATTATATATATATATATATATATATATATATATAGATATATATATATATATATTTATGTATGGATCTACTTCGCAATACCAACATTCCACTTGCCCAACACTCACATTGCTGAGATGAAAGGACTGACAAACCCAGAAGACCGACATCCCCGCAACACTGACTTACTACTCGAGGTAAGTAACCACTTGGCCATCCCAAAAAAAATAAATAAATAAACCGAACAAAACTAAACCCACCCATGTGGTTGGCTTCACCCCCCACACCCCCCCTAACTAAATATACTAACTTTGAGATTGCATTACTGCAAGAGTAAGAGGCAAAGTTCAGCAGGATGGCCAAGTGGTTACTTACCTCGAGTGGAAAGTCTGTGTTCCATATGTCAGTGTTCTGGGTTTGTCGGTCCTTTCATCTCAGTGATGTGAGTGTCGGGTAAGTGAAATATTGGTCTACTAAAGTTGACCCATAGATATATATATATATATATATATATATATATATATATATATATATATATATATATATATATATGTGTGTGTGTGTGTGTGTGTGTGTGTGTGTGTGTGTGTGTGTGTGTGTGTGTGTGTGTGTGTGTGTGCGTGTGTGTGTTTGTAATGCCCTTTTGCAAATTTTACTGCTTTCTTTCAAGTTTTTGCGGTATGAATACCTTTCAACCTCTTAGACCAACAAAGGTGGGGAAAGCCATAAATAAAAGTGGCAGATGTGCCCAAATATAGGGACAGTATTGAAATATTTTGGTCTTATAAACTTAGAAAGTTGATAGAGTCGCTGTTTTTTCATTACCATGAATTTTCTGAGTGATATGAAGTCTGAAATTGAGATGTCTGTCATTATTTTCTAACTTTAGTCTTTAATGATTTGCCAGTACAAAACTATCAGGCCAAACTCTGGACATTCTGTGAAAATATCTACATTTGAAAGGTATAAATGTGTGAATCTTTGATGCCAGTGGCCTATTAGTTGCTTGAGAACACACGTATTGACATAAGTCACTACTTTCACATACCGATGTCATTGCTGTAAGAATCATCCACCATCTACTTAGCTATATTAGCAAGTAACGGTATGCAAGGATTTGCCATTCATTTGTGTCCTTAGCCGTTTATTTTCCTATTCTAGGTTCAGCACTTACTTTGGAGGTCTAGTAGTTGCAAAACTTTTAATTTGGGGCTCAGTCTGTATGATGCAGTACTCAGCCATTGCATGGGTAAGTAAAGGTTATGAGCATTCCCTGGCATCAGTATTACTGTATGTATGTGCATTTGATGAAGATTTTAGCCCCTTAGGTGGTGAGCATGTGTGCTAACCATTGTCTTTTGGTCAATGAGAGGGCATATTGTGCATGCCTATGTCTGATCACACCCACAGTGGCTGGTGGTTCCCCCTCTGAGTCTTCACCTGCGTGTGGCTGTGATGAACTTGCCAGCAGTGTTGGGATGTGTGGTCCTTCCCCTTGGTGTTCCTGCTGAATCTGTTTTCTTAGAATAATATGGTGAAGCATGGTACAGATGGTGAAAATTTCAGCATATATACGGGAATTGTACTGCAGTGCTCCCCCAAATATACCTAGGCACTGGAACCATGACTTCAGCAGCCCAAACACATGCTGTATAATATTTCTTGTTTGAGCATGTGCCTCATTATAGTGTTCCTCAGTTGGGTGTCGTCAGCCATGGTTCCAGTGCATAACCTGCATCCCCAAGTAAATGACCTTCTGGGATATCCCCCCAAGAAAATATCTGATACAGTTGGGAGTTGTGCTAGACATGTGAGTTGTGGTGACTGCCTGGGTTGCCAGCACATGCATTCAGGATGATTTCCTTAGCATTCCACACAACTTGGCTGTTAATGGAGAGGAAGCCCTTGCTGTTTATGTACAGCTTTCCCTGTTCCCCAGGTGGTGCTTTGATTTCTATGTGCATACAGTCTATGGCACCCAAGACTTAAGGGTAGTGTACTACAGGGTAGAACTCCTGCACAGTTGTGGCTCTGTCCTCAGGTGTATGGGGAAAATATATGTAGTCACTGGAATGTTGTAGCATAGCATTCAGAAATTGATGTAGGATCCTAGATGCTGATGCCGGTGACACCCTCAGCATGTCCCCAGTTGGTCTGTGGAAGGTTCTTGTAGCTAATATTGTAAGTGCTACACATACCTTAGTCTTCACTAGTATTGGTTTCCCTCAGTTTGTCATTTCCCTTGATTGATGATGACAGAGATTGTAGAGTTCCTGTAGTGTGTCTCTATCCACCGTATAGCACTCTACAATTTTCATCTCATGCAGACCATAAAATGTTAAACAAGGTTTAAGCACCCTTCTCTTTCTTGATCAAGGTCTATTAGCAGTAGCAGCAGCATAGACTTGGGCCTGTTGCACATGCATTAATAATCACAACAGCAGCCCTTAACATTCTTTCCATGTGGACTAGTTTCTGTGGCTGTATTCCAATAGGTTTTGGAATATATAAGCAAAATCTGCTCTAAGGTTGCACAATTGCTTTATAGCTTATTGAATAGCTCCTCCATCTTGGATTGGTTGATTAGCATACAGTTCAACTGCTTATGCTGCAATTAGCATGCCACAATATTTACCATGTTTGTGTGGCTCTACACATCATGTAGAGCCATTTACTGAATAGAAAACATTGTGTTATCATGTGCACATTGCCAGAGGTTTTTTTGAATCCAGCTCTTCATTTCTTTGCAGACACCTTGTTACAAATGGGGGAAAACAGAGAAAAGAAATAAAACAGAGACTTACTGCAGACATGAACATAGGTAGTGGAAAGCATACAAACAACATCCTAGACCTGGTCATTACCAAAATGGGAAATCGAAGCTCCATACCTATGGTCACCCCCCTGTTGGTCAGGTCTGACCATAAGCTAATCACCCTTAACATCCACATTCCACCCCCACCCACCAGTAAGGATTAAGGAAACCTCCATAAAAAACTTCTCCAAAGCTAACTTCATGCTACTTAAGTCAGAAGTTACAAACTTCATGACACCCATGCAGACGGGAACTGAAAGTTCAACTGCTGAATCCTACACTAAGGCACTGTACCAGCACATCCACTCATGCATGAATCGTACCGTCTCAAATCGAACCAAGATGCTATCCTCCAAAAAAAGGAAGCCAATCTGGTGGTCCCCTGCCATAAACAAACTTTACAACAAAAGGAAGAAACTGTTACAGAAAAGAGGAAAATCCCAGGATGCAAAAAACTCCCTTACCAGCTTCAGTAAGAAGCTGAGATCCCTCAAAAAATCCTCCAAAGCTAGTTATGAAAATAAAATTGCCAAAGATTCCGAAGACAACCACAAGACATTCTATAACTATGTCAAGAATCTAAATGGCAATGCTCAGATCTGCTCTGAGCTACAACAGAATGGCATTAAATATACTGATCACAAGGATATTGCCAATATCCTGGCAGATGAGTTCAGTGCCAACTTCACCCCCACCACCCCCTAAACGGCCCATCTCAATACCAGAAGATTGCCAAATTCTGGTAATAACAGCCTCACAGATAAAAAACACATTCTCCAAAGCTAAGAATACAGCATCCATGGGACCAGATGACATCCCAGGCTGTGTATGACATGAACTACAAAATGAACTGCTACCTCACCTAAGTGTCATGTTTAATCATAGCCTCACCTCAGGCTTCATGTCCACTGAGTGGTGCACAGCTACAGTTATCCCACTCCACAAGGGGGGATCCACCTTGGATCCTGGGAACTACTGCCCCATCAGTCTGACGAGCCTGATCTGTAAGGCCATGCAACGTATAATCATGGAACTTATAAACAAAAACATTGGCAACCTTCAAACTCTTGACCCCACCCAGTTTGGGTTTGTGAAGGACCAATCTTGTCTCCTGAACCTGATTGACTTCTTCAAATCAGTCTCCAGAGCCGTGGACGAGGGTAAGGCAGGCCGCACAGCCTATCTGGACCTTGCCAAGGCCTTTGACACCATCCTCCACTCTGGAATCATAGATAGATTTACTAAGCTGGGCATTAATCCCTATATCACTCGATGGGTTGCCAACTGGCTTACCGACAGAACCCTCACTGTAAAAGTAGCTGACTCCAAATCCAGCTCTAGACAAGTGACAAGTGGAGTACCTCAGGGTTCAGTCCTGGGACTGCTCTTGTTTTGCATTTACTTCTCTTAAGTAAAGGCCAACACTAAGGGACTCTGGCTAACAAAGTTTGCAGATGACTACAAACTGGGAGCCATTACTGAATCCCCAAATGACGTGGATATTCTACAAAGGGGCCTTACAGAAACAGAAGCTGGGTGCCAGAGCCATGGGCTCAAGCTCAATGCCAAGAAATGTATAATTATCCCCTTTGGGAAAAAACATGTACCTATGAATTACCACATAGGTGGCAGTACACTAAACACCAAAAGTGTGATAAGAGACTTAGGGACACAGGTGGACAGTGGTCTCACTTTCGATAACCACATTGCCACAACAGTCAGGAAATCCTTCTATGTGGCACACCTCATCACTAAGGGCTTTTCATCCAGAAAAAAGGAGGTCATTGTCCCACTGTACTCATCCCTCATTAGACCCTTTATAGAATACAATGCCCAGTTTGGTATGCACCTCTTAAGACATCTCTAACAACTGGAAAGGCCACAGAAATACCTCACTAAAAGAATCACAGGCCTAAAGCAGATGCCCTACGCTGACTGCCTTAAAAAAACTCCAGCTATACTCTATCACATATCGTCTACTCAGAGGTGATCTCTGCTTAACATACAAGGCCATGTCAAATCCAGAGCAGTTGGACATGCTACACTTAAAGAAATCCCAATCCCTCAGAGCAACACGCTCCAGTTATCTAAACTTTGTCATCACAATAAACAAAACATGCAGGAAGGATAGGTTCCTGACCCAGGGACTTCCCAGACTCTGGAATAGACTGCCATTACATGTCAAGCAGAGTGCCTCTTTGGCCTTCTTCAAAAGGAACCTTGACAATTGGATGGGAGAAAGGAAATTCACCCTGGGGATCACGTCAGTCGCCCTGCTAGACTGGGGTCCAGGGAAGTAAATAGTGTGAGAAGAAATAGCCAGGGAATAGTTATGGTTAGGCTTGAAAAGTGCTATCCTTTATCTTGTATGTGTTTTTGTGTGTCCTTGTATTGGAATATTGTTATTTTTTGTGTTCTGTATATTTTCAGTCTTTTGAGATTCAGTCTTTTGAGTTTTCAGGATTTTGAATTTTCAGGCTTTAGGTCTTCTGGCTTATGAAATTCAGGCTTGTGATATTTCAGGCTTCTGAAGTGAATCCATATATATATATATATATATATATATATATATATATATATATATATATATATATATATATATATGTATATATATAGGTTTACCTTTACAAAACAGAATCACAGTGGTGTGATTGCTCATATGAGCGAATCGTAACCACGAAACTCATAACAGCGACAAGTAAACGTTAGAAAATTAACAAATTGAAAAGCAGATTCACTGATTTTCAAACATAAATATCGAAAAAAAACTAAAGAAGTGCACCCCACTGCACTCCCCACACTCCCCTACTTTAATTGTCTAACTCCGAGATCGCACTACAGTGGGGAAAGGGACCATTTTCCAATCCCCACTATAGTGCAATCTGCCCCAAAATGCTGAATGTGCAATGAGCTAATGTCACTGTATATTTGCTCATTGCACATTTGAACCTTTTTCCATTTGGTGTTTGCAAACTTTGCAAACTGCCTTTCGGACAATTGCTGTTTGAACTTGTGCAATACGCATACATGAAGGTAAACCTATATATATATATATATATATATATATATATATATATATATATATATATATATATATATATATATATATATATATATATATATATATATCTAAACACACACTCACACACACACACACACACACACACACACACACACACACACACACACACACACACACACACACACACACACACACACACACACACACACACACACACACACACACACACGTGTCTTCTATGGGTAGTTGAAGTGAAATTTCTTGAATGTCAGCTACCTAAATCAAAAGACACAGGGTAATATAACGTTGATAGAAAATCATTGCTAGGGAATTTCAAAGTGTGCGTTGGCAAAGATTTCCTTCTTCAAGTTAGTGCAAATATGGAGTTGATATATATGTATATGGGGGGTGCAAGGGGACTTGCTCTCCTGCCAAAAATGCCCCTTTATGTTTTAGCATTATTTTTCAGCATTTCCAGTACTCACAATTTTGCAGTTTGATGGTTCATAGTAGAACATACACACAGACACACACACACACACACACACACACACACACACACACACACACACACACACACACACACACACACACACACACACACACACACACACACACACACACATATATGCATACATGCACACACACACACATGTCTAATCAACAGTATGGGTAAGATTCCCCACTTCTCCACACATCCACCTAATTTTACAAGCTACCTTCAAGACCATAGAACCCTGATTATGTTATATACCTTTTCTAATTTTAAGGGATCGCTACTGAAAATGTACCTGCAACCACATGTGAATAATACGGATATCAATGAAATTCAGCAAACCATAGCTCTGCTCTACCAAGTATGGGAAACTGCCATTCAGACAAATACACATCTAAGAATCTATTGTCAAATGTCAGGAAATATTTTCCCAGATGTGGTGTGTGTGTGTGTGTGTGTGTGTGTGTGTGTGTGTGTGTGTGTGTGTGTGTGTGTGTGTGTGTGTGTGTGTGTCTGTACGCGCTTGTATGCAAATATGTATATATTCATTCATCCATCCATCCACAACCCCTTTTTCCCATATGGGGTCGGTGTGTCATTTCAACAGTGACAATCATCGAGAGGCACACTTTATACCACCAGTTGGCTAGCCTTGCAGGTGTACATTCTTACACACACACTTACTCCTATGGCCAATTTACAGTGTCCAATCTACCTAATGCATGTCTTTGGAATGTGAGAGGAAACGTGAGCACCCAGAGGAACCCCACATGAGTACATGGAAGACATGCAGACTCCACACAGAAGGCACCTCAGCTGAGAATCAAACTGGGGAACCTCTTATTGTGAGGTGACATTATCTGTTGTGTCATTGTGTGTGTGTGTGTGTGTGTTATATGAGTGAATTCAATATGTAATGTCCCTTTTCGTGCAATGGAATATGTATTGTGTAAATATTCTTGCAACAGTTAGGCAAACATTATGTATTAGTCAGCTTAAGAATGTACTGATTGACATTTATGTTTATGTAAAAGTATGTATCCTGGAGGACTAGAATAAGAAAGTTCACTCTTAAAGTGGAAGCTCAGAATGAGTGAGCTAAAGGTAGCTTATTGAATTATACATGAAATAAGAGGTTTATAGCTGTTTAGAGCTGTGATGGGTGTAATGAAGGCCTACAACTGCTTCCTTGCATGGATTCCTCATGACAACAGACACTGAGAAATAATAAAAAATATATATGGAGTCACAGGTGAGGACTGACCAAATGTCGGTACAAGTACAGCAACAACTATTTGTAATGGCCAAGGACTGTACCAACTCTAAAGAAACTAATGAAGAAAGATAACCAGGAGGTCTGCTGGATGGCATTTAGTGTTGTGCTATAACAGAGAGCAGAAACTGAGCAGGCTGCTAAAAATCTGTCATTCTAGCTAGCACAAGAGACACTGAAAAGGAATTTGAACATTGTATGAGCTGAATACATAAACTATGAAAAGAAGTAACTTTTAGCCATGGCTGGTATGACCTCTGAAGTACAAGTAATCCTGAACGTTAAATGCAGATATGCTGGTAAGGCCACTACTTGCATGATTTAAAAAAAAAGTAAAACTTGGAATAGATAGCAGAATCAAAGTGAACATTTTTGAATTTTTATCAGTAGACAACTTTAAAAGAACTTTGCTTAATAACAGATGAACACTGGTACTGCAACATGATCAATCAACTCTGTTAATCTAGTAATTTTAACAGGATGATGTATTAGTTAAGAACTGTCTGTTTATAAGCCTAAACTGCAGTAAGAAATGTATCTACTCATGTGAATCAGAAAGTTGCAAGTATTGTGTTAATGTCTTTCAAACTGCGGGGGGGGGGGGGGTGCATCACATTGCTAAGTTCTCTTCTAGTAATACGTGAGCTTTAGCATTTTTTCATTGGCCTGTTCAGTTCTCTTTTTTGATTTATATTGCACAAGCAGACATCCATTGTCTTATTCTAAGACTGTTGGAATCTGAAACTCTTGTGCACAAGCTAAAACCAAAGAGGCACTTTTTTCCACCCAGGAAACAGAAAAGTACATTTACGCTATTGCACTTAAAGTTGACTAGCCTTTCAAATCAGTTTTGAGGGGTTTCTGTTATTTTTTTTATGCATTTTACAATGTTTTCTCTAAATCTGAAGAGAAAGCTATAGACTGAAAGCATTTTACTGTTTGCATTGCTCTTCACATGTTCTTTGCCGTATTTAAATCAGTTTGAGTGGGTTCTATTAATTTACTGCATTTTTTTGCTGTTTTTCTCTGAATTTGAAGCTACATCTATTAATTGATCTGAGCTTATAGTTTACACTGCTTTTCAAGAGGTTTCCCTGCTGTGTAGTTTCATCAGTGGTGCTGCATATATTTGCTGTGTTTTTAGTCACTTTTCAAACTTACAGAAAACCACCTGTTTTAGTCAGGTGTATGAGTCATCCAGAACTTGTAGTAGTTAGACCTAGTGAGACTAAGGGTGTTTTCTGAAGTACTGGGAAACTAAACTTTATTAGTTAGAGATTTAGTTAATTTTTTATTAGCTTTTTCATTTTCCCTACTTAATTAATATTGTGTTGAGTTGCTTAATGGACCTGCAATGTGTACTCCAGAGATCTGTACATTTTTATTTGTAATTGCACCTGATATAACCTAATTCACCCAAATACAGTCAGTAATTATACTCCCGCTATGAACAGCTGTCAAAAGAAGTTTCTTAGCAGCCCCTATTGGAGCTAAATTGTTCATCATAACCCACAGCTGCTATAAATAGTTAGCTCACAGTAGAGTTAAGCAAAGTCCACAGCCGCTACAAACTGCTCCATGCTGCTTTTAAGGAAGGCTCCCTAATTGTGCTATCCCAAGTAAGTTACTCATTTGCTTAAATAGGCATACATATATATAACTGCACCATCCACCCCTTAACCAATAACTATCTGAATAAAATGTAAATCTTTCTTATTTAAACTCTGAAAAACTCTGTAAAAGAAAGCAAGGTTTTCTTCATAATGGAATATATGGAAGGTCAGCCTACGTGTTTCCCCTGTTTTGTCAGCCTCATGGGTTTAGATATCCTAGAGCAATAGAATAACTGCTTTATGCACACAGATAATGACTTCCTGCTAAATACAAATAATTTTGTTTGTTAGAGGTGTAAATATTTAAAATATATGGAGAACTCACTGTCAGGAAAAAAAAAGCCACAGACTGTAAACATTGCATTAATACGACACATGCTATGCATCCAACCCTCACACATAATGTAATGTGTCATATGTCGATACTGCAAAAGCATCATTACATAAACCTCCTAGACCATAAGGATTAAGTCTCAGCAAAAATTAAAATGAAACATCACAGCACATATTTCAACTTTAAGATACCCGATAAGAGTCACCATGAGATGAAGGGCTTCAGTTTGAGTACACCAGATTACTCCACAAACAAAAATGTTTTACTGCTTGGAGATTCCACAGTGAAATTAATAGATTTCATACTCATTAGGCAAAACAATGACAGGGTGACAGTTGTCTTTCAGGTTCCAGGATCTCAGATATCTTAAGGGCCCTTAGGACCCTTGCAACAAGCAAATGTAGTTACAATATGGTAGTTGCATATGTGAGGGTGAATGACTTGGGGCAAATCCCCCTGAGGAAGATACAGAGAAATGTATCTGGGCTCTCTTTGCATGTTATAAATGTAGGCAAGACTCCAATACTGAAATAAGTCTTGTTTTCCACCAAGGGTGCCTAGGTGCAAAGAAAAGATGAATGGTTCCAATAACTGGCTAAAAAATGATGTCATTCTACTGGGATCCATCAGCATAGAATAAAATGTTTGGCAGTCCTACTTACTTTGCAAAGAATGGTCTGCACATTCAAAGGCTTCCTTATACTGGCTAAGACCTTTGCTGTCCCATAGTGCCTTTTTAGACAAAATTCAGTTAATGAACATTCCATAATAGTAGACATATCAATATCAAAATAGGCTCAAATAAAGGTTCTGCTGAATGCCAGACGTCTGAACAAGTTGCTTGATATTGAGGCACTCCTGCATGTGTAATCTCTGAAACCCAACTTAAATGCATATAAAGTACTCCCTTCATACCCGGTTTTGGTGCCTACCATTTCTTCAGACACAGTGGTAATTGTCATGGTGTATCCATATTTTTCAGAGATCAGATCACTTTCAGACAGATTCTCAGAGATGCACAAATTAATCTTATCAAGTCTAAGTCTCACTAAACAAAATCGAATATCAGTTTATTGCCTGTTACAGAATCCCTTTCTGTGACCCCAGAAGTCCATGTCAGGTTCAAAACATCATGGATGAACTTCTCATAAATAAAAACTCCTTCTTTCCAATCAAATTTAACTACCCATTACTACTTAACTGGAGTACCTACCCCAGCCATATAGGACCTAATAATGAACCAGGTAGTTATTACCCCAACTACAGGACAAAATATACTTGACCTGGCACTTAAAAATAAGTCATTGTGCAAAATTCCACTAGTAATACCTTCTCCAATTAAGTCAGACCATCAGCTAGTATTTTTTTCCCTCAAACTATTTAAACCTCTTGAAACCAATATATTGGAATTCAAAGACTTCAAGCACACATATCTCCTCAAATTCTATGTTGAAGTCTCAAAATTCACTTATAACAACATTACCACAGACTGCCATAACTTACAGGTTCAATAAATGATGTTTCATTGATAAATAAATAAATGTTTAGAACTGGCAGACCCATCTAGATCTGAATATAATGGGAAATTTAAGAGTAAACCATCCTGGTGGTCCACTGACACAAATACAATCCACAATAAAAGAAAAAAACTCCTTAGAGTATACAGTAGATCTAAGGACCACCAAGTGAAGGAAAATTTTAGGAACTTTACTAAAAATTTTAGAAAAGACTATCAGTTCTGTTAAGGCAGCTCCTGAATCAGGTTGGCATCTGAAGCCAAGAGTAACCTGTTTAGTTATATTGGAATGATTTGAACAAACACTCACCAATGTACAGATCTCATACTAAATTACAAAACCTATTCAGACCAAGTGGAAATTGCCAATATCCTAGCAAGTAAAATTAGTGCACATTTACTCCTGAGCTGACTATCCAATGTTCTGCAATTCCTGTAGCTCTCAAAAGCCCTGTTATCAGTACAGAATATATAAGGAAAGTGCTGTGCAAGTATGTAAACATACCCAGCAGTAGTTTAACAAATAGTAGTAAACATGTCCTGGCAGAACCTCTACATAAACTATTTAACCTGAGCATGGCTACAGCCACAGTCCTGAAAGTATAGTATATAGCACTGATACTACCACTGCATAAAGATGGCCATACTACTAATGTTGTAAACTGTAGGCCCATCAGCCTGATTAGTCTCATTTGTAAGGCCATGGACCACATTATAACAGACTGGAATAACATCAACTTTAAAAATCTAATGAAGCAAAATCCACAGCATTTTGATTTTAAAGGTAGATCCTGGATAATTAATCTAGTTAGTGTCTTTGAGAGGGTAGAACAAACTGTTAACATTGGTCACTCTGTACACACAGCATGCCTTGATTTGGCCAAGGCATCTGACACCATCCCCATGTTAGCAATTAGCATTATAAACTAAACATGTTACAAATAGATTCTGCTGTTGTAAAATGGATAGCAGTGTCTAAAAGATAGAACCCATAAAGTACAGGTGGCAGGATTAGTATGAGAGATCATGAAGGTGACCAGTGGTATCCTACAGGGTTTAATGCTAGGCCTACTTTTGTTCGATTATTATTTCTCTGACCTACAGACTGAAAAACAAGATTTAAAGCTAATCAAATTTACATATGCCTGCTCATTGTCAAATCCTCCTCTGACACAGAACCCTCTGTCAGGAACTTACACTAATACATGCCTAGTGTATTGAAAATAGGCTTAAGTTAAATGCTAAAATATGCAAAATTGTCACATTTGGAAGACAACCCCCCCCCAAATATATAGTACTGAAAACACTCCACTTCAAAATGAAAAATGTAGTTAGAAAACTGGGAACCAGGGATGATAATTCTCTATCTTTTGACACCATGTAGCAGTAATTGTAAGGAAATCCTTGTACTTTTCACATATGATTGCCATGGGAATACCATCCATATTAAAAGAGGTTATTGTCTTCTTGTATTCAGTACTAATCAGACCAATTACAGAATACAATGCTGCCTTTGGAATACACCTAATCAGGCATAGCAGTTTAAAAGACTCCAAAAGTTCCTAACAAAGATGATCATAGGCTTAAAATTTCTAAGCTGCAAGAATGGACTAAAAGCACTGTTCTTCTTTTCTGTGTCTTATATGCTCCCTAGAGGAGACCCATGCTGTGCCTTCCAAGCATAGTACATAGTACAATGCTACCACATCTCCAGAAAGAGTGACCATAAATAAAACTAATGCTACAGGTTTTGTCGGAGAACAGATACTGTTATTCTCCACTGTGTGTATCCCCAAAGTGATACTTACTGACAAAGACACTCCCTTCTTATGAGAGGGATACTGCATCAGTTGAGTCAGTATTTTAAAATCAGACAGTTTAACATATCAGACTACCTTCTGCAGACCAATAGATTAATAGACATCATATAAAATAAAACACTGAAATGCATGATAAGGAAATGTATCGATGTACATGGTAAAAACTGGAACTACTTACTATTTGCTATTAGAAAGGTACCTCAAGCTTCATCTGAGTTTACTGGAAGAGCCAAATGAGGGTCAGAAAATTAAAGAAGATTTATTTCTGGTTTCTGACCCTCATTTGGCTCTTCCAGTGAGCTTTTTTCAGGTTTCATCTGAGTTTAGCTCATTTGAACTTTTGGAGAGAAAGCATCTGTTGTTGGTTGTTTAACACTGCTAAGAAAACTTGGAAAGAAGAAAAATAAAACACCATTTAAAAGTGTGATATAACAATCTGTTAGCTTGCAGAATAGAGCAAAGATGGCAATACCTGCAGTAAAAGAGCACATGCAGAGATCCTAGAAAAGCAGTGTTTATGATAAGAAAGAAGTTGAGAGGCATGGGAAATAATCTGCAGTTGCAAAGTAAAGAAATTTAATGTACTTAATGTTAAATGTTTTTATCTACTAGGTATATCTCACTTTTCGGATTAATTCTGAGATGCTACTACATGAAAGCTCATAACGTTATCTATGGTAATATAGACCCCATTTGATTTTGTTATTTTTTTTTAAGCAAATTTAAAGTTATTATGCCGGGCTGTAGAGAAACAGGTGCAAGACTGGTAAAGATGAAAAGCAAATGTGATATGTGCCCTAAATTTTTGCAAAAAATTCCTGACTTTATTTATTTTTTTGGCATTTGATTAACGGGAAAGTACTTTTCAGCAGAGGCCTGAAAAGCAGATGGATGATGGATAATTTTATAAGTGGCAATAAGCTGTGTATATGTTAGTTGATGGAGTAGCTCTAACTAGTTTAGGCTTTTTAGTGGTGAGTTCTGAAAGGGTTATTTGCTGCAAATTTAGCAGCTTTGTTAAAGGATTGTTCAGTTTTTGATTTTTGTGATGCCTGGAGGTAAATAAGAATAGGAGCGCTATAAGAAGTGTGGGAAGGAGATAAGTTGTGACTAGTGTAGTGTTAGTTGTATTAGTGAGAAGGGATCTGGTGCTGTAAAGCCTCCATAATTTTTGATGAGCTTTTATTATGTAATTTTGTATATGCAGGTCAAATTTAAGATTATCATCCACTATCATCCATAGTAATTTACTATGAGAAGTGACATCAATAGTTGTATTATCAAGTCAGAGGAATTAACATTTTTTTTTTCATGAGAGGGGGATTAGAGGGAAAAATAGCATTTTATTTTTTGTTAGGGGTGAGCATGAGTTGTGAGTCATAAAGCCATATTTCAGTGGATGTTAAAGTTTCCAGAGTAATTTTTTGAAGGTGTTAGGGGCACCTGTTGTGTGGATGTGTGGAAGGTGTTGGTGAGAATGTTAAAGAGGAGGGAAGCAAGGATAGAGCCTTATGGTACACCTGTGGTGACTGGAAGGTATGAAGAGAGAATGAAGTGCCATTTCACTGACTGATACCTATTGGACAGATAGCTTTTGAACAACAGAAGGGTTGGCTGAGAGAGACCTAATGATGACATTTGAAGTAGAAATCTGCTGTAATAAGCTGTGCTGAATGCTTTAGACATGTCTAGAAATAAAGAGGAGACAGGTTTGCCGTTATATCTAACGTTATTGACAGTACCTATATAGGTTAGGAGTGTACTGTTAGTACTATGGGAAGAATGAAAGTGGTGCTGTTTTAGGGATAGGAGTTCTTCCTGCAGGAGATAATTTAGTAATTGTTTTTGAATACATTTTCCAGTGTTTTGGAGGGGGATAATATTGCTACACGTCTAAAGTTAGTAATTGTTGAATTTCCTCCTTTATGGAGAGGGGTGTTGTGTGATATTTTTTGAGAGCTAGGGAATGTGGGATCTCTGTGTTGACCTATTTATTAGGATTGAGACAGGATATGCAATGCTATTGGCTGCTATTTTAAGGTACTTATTTGGAAGGTCATCAGCTGAAGTAGAGCATGGTTTAAGTCTGAGAAGTTTTATGTAAGATGTGGGCAGAGGTTTGAAGATAAAAGTGGATGTGGAAATACATGGCTATTGGACAGGGTTAGGGTTAGATGTGGGGGAATCCCTAGTTAGAGATGATATACTAGCTATGAAATAAGAGTTGAATTGTATTGCAGATTCAAGTGGTGAGTTATTGGGAGAGGGGGTGATGGTTCATTTTTTGTCTGTGATGCAAGATTACTTTAATGGCTGTCCAGAATTTTTTCGGGTTGTGTTTACTATTATTCTGAAAGTTATTGTAGTATTGTTTTTTGTCTTTATTTATTTGCTCTTTAGTACAATTGTAAAACATTATGAAGCTTTCATGATATTATGCTGTTTTATATTGTTGCCATTCTTTCCATGCTTTTTCTCTGTCCTGCATTAGCATTCTATTCTTTTTTGGATAGTCAAACTGCAATATTTGTTTCTAGTCTTTTCCTTCTAGAAGGTGTAAGACTGTTTATGATATTCAGGGTAGTTGTAAGGCTGTTTACAATGTTCAGGAAAGTTGTACTGAACTCATTTACAGTATCATCTAAGGGGAGGACTTTTAGTAAGTTTCAGTTAATAGGTGATAAAGCAGTAATGCACATTTCTGGTTTAAACTTGGAAAGGATGCATGTTGTTTTATAAACATGGGTGCAGATTCAATAAAGCCTACACTGTCCACTAAAACCATGTGTTGGTCATGGCATGATGTGCACATGACAGCACACACTTTTGTATTCAGTAAGCTGCTCTACACATCATGTAGAGCCATGCAAACATGGTAATCATTGTGGCATACTAATATAGCATAAACAGCTGAATTGTATGCTAATCAACCAATTCAAGATGGAGGAACTATTCAACAAGCTATAAAGTAACCATGTAGACTCAGTGCTTATTTTCCCTATGAATTCTAAAACCTATTGGAATACAGTCACTGAAACTAGGTTACATGGAGGGACTGTTAGGGGCTGCTGATTTACTGTCAAAAGGTGAATCGGACTTTGTTCGATTTACATTAGTCTGAATGTCCAATTCGATAGTATTGAAAGAATGAAAACAAAATGTTGAGCTACGCAACAGCAAATGCACTACAGCATTCGCTGTTGTGCATTTCAACATTTTAACACAGATCGCACAATAGTGGGGATCGGGAAATGTACCCTTTCCCTCACTGTAGTGCGATCTTGGAATTTTTTATATGTAAGTAGCAGGGTGTGTGTGTGGAGGGGGGGGTGCAGGAGAGCTTGCCCCTCCCATGCAAAAATGTTCTTTACTGTGTTTTTCAGGATACTGCACCTTGCAGATGTGTGGAGAATGTTCGAAAAATGTAAAATCTGATATTCTCCACTTCCGCATTCAACATGTTTTGCAGTCATTCTTTTGTTTTTCACTTTTTTAGTTCCGGAATACGATAGCTTGCACAAGAGATAGTAAACTGGGGCTTCTGTTGCTCTTATTCATGTGTATGTGCAGCCGGCCCATGTCTATACTGCTGATGATGCTAATAGACCTTGGCCAAAAAGGAGAAGGGTTTTTAGACCCCAACTTTTTGCAATCTGCATGAGGTAGAAACTGTAGAGTGCTACAGGGTTGATCAAGACATACTACAGGAACTCTACATCCTCTGTCATCCTCAATTGAGAACAAGGACAAACTGAGGGGAACCAATCCCATTGGAGACTAAGGTATGCATTGCACACAGAACTGTAGCTGCAGGAACCTTCCAGAGACCAACAGAGGGCATGCTGATGATGTCACAAGTATCAGCATCCAGGATCCTTCATCAATTCCTAAACGCTATGCTACAACATGCCAGCAAGAACATATATTTTCCCCTATACTCCTGAGGACAAAGCCAGAAATATACAGGAGTTGTACCCCATAGCGCACTATCCTGAAGTCCTGGGTGCCACAGACTGTACACATGTAGAAATCAAAGCACCAACTGGGGAATCGGGAATGGTGTACATAAATACAAAAAGCTACCACTCCATTAACTACCAGGCAATATGTAATACTAAGGGAATCATCCTGAATGTATGTGCTGGCAACCCAGGCATTTGCCACTACTCATGTATCTGGCACAACTGTCAACTATATTAGATATTTACTGGGGAGATATCCCACAGGGTAATTTACTGGTGGATGCAAGTTAAGCACTGTAATTGTGACTGATGCCGACCATCAGAAATGCGCACACACCAGCTGAAGAACACTATAATGAGGTACATGTTCAAACAAGAAATATCATATAATATGTGTTTGGGCTGCTCAAGTTGTGGTTCCAGTGCCTAGATACATCTGGGGGAGCACTGCTGTGCAATCCCCATATATGTGCTGAAATATTCACCATCTGCACCATGCTTCACAACATTATCCTGAGGAAACAGCTTGAGCAAGAACAACAAGCGATGGGCCACGCATCCCACCACTACTGGCAGGGTCAACACAGCCACTTGCAGGTGAGGAGTCAGAGGGAGAACCAGCTGCTGGTGTGGGAGTAGACAGATGTAGGCATGTGCAATATGCCCTTGCATTGGCCAAGAAGCAATAGATAGCACACACGCTCATAACCTAAGAGGCTAAAACCTTCATCTTACACACATACATTCAGGAACATTGATGCCAGGCAACACTCACAGCCTTTACTTACCCATGGAATGGCTGAGTACTGCTAGCATCAGACATTGGCCAACCATGAACTAAAACTCTTGCATCTGCTGGATTTCTAAGGTAAGTGTTGAATCTGGAATAGAAAAAAATAAATGTCTAAGAACACAAATGAATGGCATATCCTTGCAATCTGTTACCTGGTAATGTAAGTAAGTATAAGGCGGATGATTTTTACTGCAAATTCATCAAAGATGTGACAGCAGTTGCTTATGTGAATATGTGTCCTCTATCAAGTAATAGGTCTTATGTCTAAAACATACAGATTTTCACTGAATGTCCACAGTTTGGCCTCATACTTTTGTACTGGCAAATCACTAAAGAGTGAAGTTCGAAAATGACACACACTTAAGTTTCAGACTTCATATCCCTCAGAACACACATAAAAATAGTAATGAAAAACCATTTATTCCATCAACTGTCTAAGTTTATAAAACCACAATGTTTAAAAACTCTCCACATTGTTAAGCCTTTGTCACAGTTTTATTTATGGTTTGGTCCAGCTTTTTTTTTTTTTTTTTTGGTCTAAGAGTTTGGGAGGGATATACACATTGCAAAAACATGTAAGAAAGCAGTACAATATGAAAAACAGTATCACAAAAACAGACATACTAAGCACTAAGTCAGCTATGTACCCTGAGCATTAGACAAAAGACTTATATATCCCTGTATCCAAAAGATAGAAAATAAGGAGGTGGAGGGGGACAGGAGGCCAAGGTTGGCAAAAAAGGTAGTGAGTGCATGTGAGTAAGAAGGACAGGTGGCAGACATTTGGATAAAGTATCAAATGGTCACTGAGACAGAATAAGCTGTAAGCTTCATGACTGACCCTTGTAAGTGTTATGTGTATCTGTATGGGCACTCCAAGTGAAACTGATGTGTGAGTGTTTGCCAGAACACAACAAAGCACTGTGCTAGCTCTTGTGAGCTGTGCATGGTAGAGGTAACAGTTCATCCTCATTGTGCCCAACCCCGAGAACTGGTTCTTCCAGCACTTGCACTGGCACATCCACGCCCATGGTGAGATGCACTGCTACTATCCAAACAAGAATGATTTCTTGTATGCACAATGAATTTTATTCCTGCTGTAAAGCTGTTTCGGTGGTAAAGAGGGATAAAACACCATTACTGTGTTTTGTAGGTTTATTGGTGTGAGAGTTCAAATCCAGACCTGTATAAAAGTTGTTCATGTGTACTTACATTTATTTTATTAAGCTGTTTATTTTATATTTTTGTCTCTTTTTTAATACCACTATTTGCACAGTGCACAGGTTAGTGTAAACATGGAAAATGGATGAATACAATAAATGTCATGTAATGTATTTCTGTGATACACTATACATAAACTACACCTCAGACTCACCTGTGTGTGTGTAGCACACACACACTAAACATGGTGATCTACACAATATATACTATCTGTAGATCACAGTTCAAGACCTACATTTGTCTTTGAAGGATGAAACCTAATAACACTGCACACAAGGATAAAACAAGGTGAACTGTGCTTGTCAGTTTCCATGTCACTTACCTTTGTACAAACAAGGCCTAATGGCCCACACACAAAGCAGACATTCTTGATTTCAAAAAGGATACATCATTGCCTCTTTTACTTCCTACAGCGCAAACCTACTAAGCAGCAGAGCACAGTGGTTGGCAACCTTTCCCAACACCTGCAGGTCTAGAACACCTTCAGACAGGAAGCAGAAATAGACAACTTCAAAATGGATAAATTGTATCCCCTATGATTCGCTTCTGCACAAACATGCTGGTGGTTAACACATATACTTAATAATGAATTTGAAAATTTACAGCTGTTTCTTAGCTGTTCTTGTGGCAACAGATGTAAGTGCAGGGCTGCAATACAGATGAGACTGGGTTCTAATCTAGCATACTTCCACTTTTATTAATGTGTGTCCATTCAATTTTAAAAAAAAACAAATAAAAAAAATCAAGTATAATTATAAATAACAATATGTATGTATAGCAGTGGAGTTCATGTGAATTATATGTGTGACAGAGAGTATAATGAATATTATGTATCTGTAATTGTAATTGTCTTCTCTGGCCTTGGATGGCCTTCAGACCTCAATAATACTTGTATACACATTAATGTATAAACCAGGACCTTGTCAGGTGTCACTCATACCTGATGAACTCCTCAGTCTGTCAGGTGTATTTTTATATAATTAATGAGCATGTCTGTCAAGCACTTCACCTGTGTGGAAGAATATGTTTTGTCACTAATGCATAGGCTTAAAATCCCACATTGTACAAATTAATTTTATCAGTGTGCAAAGCCACTCCAAAAATGTGTCATGTCATATAATTTATACCACAAAGCAGCATCCAAAATTATGCCAATTGTCACATCACCATTCTTATTTGATAAACGGCTTTCCTCTCTGTTTGGCACTGTTGCTCTCTGCTTAACATTGTGCAAATTTAGTTGGCATGGTTGTTCAGGTTTGCATACTAGCATTAAACGCGATAACACAAATTGGTAGGAAAGCACTACAATCTGTTTTTGTTTGCCTTGATTGGACATGTCTGGAGATAGAAGGTAATGTGCTCAATTTAGGGCTCAGAAATGTGGTATCATGGAGTCTGGAATCTTTACTGGATTCCTTGTAAAGCACCAGAGTAGAGGACAGCTGCAGGGGGACTATATCAGGTCCCAGTACAAGTTGTGGCATGGAATAGTCTGGCCAAAACTGTCTCCAGTATGACTGGCGTTCCACACACTGGAGAACAGTGTAGGTATCACTGTAATGACCTCAAAAGGGGGAAGCAAGATATACTCAGTCAGTGTTTGGATGAGTTTAGGGCACCTGATATACCACAGTTGTGTAAGTATACATATACGAGAGTTTATATTAGATAGAAAGCTGCATATCGTCAAGACAGGTATGGATAATGCTCTTCCCTTTCTCTCTGCTTTTCCTTCCACAGCTAATCAGGACATTCTGGCAAACAGGGAAGTCCATGTTGAGTGTCTAGAGAGACAGAAGGGAAACAAGGAGCATGTATGGAGCACAACATAACTATTATTTTCCTAAGTATTGCTCTTCTATACAGTTGTAGAAAAGTAAGAATGCATATCCTAACTGTAAAAGCAAGCATGCATGCTTTATTCCGTAGCACAACGCAAATGTAGGAGTCAAGAATAATACTTTAGTCAGATGTATTGGGTTCATATACAACAAAGAAATATTTAGCAAAATCCTTTAAAAAATTACATAATTAGGTTCAACAAAAGTGGCATAAATAGCCTAGTGTAAACTTAATCTGTATAATTGGATCAAGTATATGTGCAATAAATGCATATTGCAAGGATTCTTTGAGCAATCATTACTTATAATTTGTAGCTGTTAAGAAGTGTACTTAAATGTAAAAGCAGAGATAACATACTTTATTATTGTGATAATGCTTTGTATGCCACATATGATGGCACTAATTATGTCTCCTTTTTCTCTTACCCCAATTTATCTCTTTTTTATTTTTTATGTGTCATCAAAACATGTCCATGTCATCCATCTATGAGAAATCATAAAATGCTTTACAGTACAGGGAGGTTGAATATCCCCCATGGCTCAGTCTGCCCATGCTCCACCAGCTCCTGCTTTGACTCCCAGCACATCTGGGACCCAACCTGGCAGTAATAGCTCCACTGCCTATGCAGTACCTGGGCCCTCCACATCAGGTAGCACCACCCTAGCAACTGATGCTGTGGTACCTGCCAGGAGTAGTGGCAGAGATGGGGATTTTATCACCCATTAAGACATGCTACAGTTGGTGTAGGGTTGTATACAGCACCATTGGTGCATGCCTACACCAGATGGAGAGGCTGCTGTCACTTCTAGTCCATAGGAGAAGATGTCAAGCACTTCAACAGACAGTGTAGTAAGGGGACAGTGAAGACAGTCCTGTGGGTGAGGACTAGATTCTCACTGTTCCCATGCTGATGAGCATGAGCATATATTGTCCCCTCCCTAACCCCAATCATGGTGTCCCACAACCTGTTGTGTCCCTCACCATCCCTGTGTCTAGTTTGTCTTTTATGTTTGCTTCTGCTTCCTCACCTAACCTACTTACCTGATGAAGAAATACCTACATTCCTTACCTAACATTCTTCTATTACTGAAGTAAAAAACAAAAAAATGGGCACCTGTCACACAAAAAATATCATCCCATACATAGCTCTCCACTTCACACACGTGTTCTCTGGAAATACTTGATTCAGTGCAATTGGCTATACAACGCACCTGTATTGTTGTTACCCCCTTTGTTGAGGTGACAGCCCAAATTCAGTTAATATTCTGTACATATTATTATTTTACACACTTGAAAAAAGTGCATACCTATGGTTCTGTCCTACCTCCCTCCAGCACAATCCTGTATTGTTTCCCTTTGTTCTACTCTCTGATTTCCCCCATTTTACCACTTAACTGTCTACCCCATTTTAACACCTTTAATCTGATCAAAAAAGAGAATCACACACACACACACACACACACACACACACACACACACACACACACACACACACACACACACACGCGCGCACACACGTGAAAAAATGCAATGAAGCCCTTTATTTTTTGTCATTTTTGTTTAGGGGGAGATTGGCATCATGTACCAACACTGGACTTTGAACAGCTTTGCATTGATGTGGTTGTCTCTGCAAAATACTGCTTAAATATGCTGTGCTAAGGTAATACACAATGAATGCAGAATAAAGAATTATTTCATTAGATTATAAATACATATCTAAAACTATTGGATATGCTTAGATTTGATCCATGTATCATATGGGCTTCAAAATTAATCTGTCAGTACATTTATACCTGCTATCACAGAGTCAGCTAGGCAGCAGGTGTGTTTCTTACACCCAGTACTATCCACACTGTTCTGTCCCTCAGTTAAACATGATTGTGTGGAGATAAGCAAGCCAAAAGAACTCTCATAATTTTATCGGTGGAGCAGAGGCATATCTTTGCTCATCACTTAACTATACACAAATGGGGAAAGAAGTATAAATTTGTATTTCATATGCGCAAGCACTTTGCCATCAATCGTGTAAACCAGCTGCTCGCTGATGCCCTATGGAAAGTGCACAATAGCATGGATTACTGATGTTTACTGCCCATTTAGTCTTTGTCCCATGAAAGTACATGTAAAAAACACAGCTAAAGGGAAAACACTTTTTTAAGGAAAGAACACATATTTACACTATAGCAATGGGTTCCCTGCAATCACGCACTTGGAACTTGGTACCTCAGTGCTTCTTCCCAAATTTATCAACTACAGTACAGAAAAAATATAAAAAATGGCTTTTTATATACCATATCATGTTTATACTGACAATATTCAGCTTTTCCAATACTTGTAGTAATGTGGACAGCTATTTACATATAGTTTGCAAATCTGTCTTCTTAAGGTATACCTGCGCATTGGAAACCCAGCAGCAAATGCTACACTTTGCACACTAATCAATCTGATAACATGCATATCTTTAATATCTTGACAGTTGTACATGTCTACCCATCCATTTCAGACAGCCCTCCCAACATCTCTCTCAAACATCCAGTGATGATGTCATCTACAAGAAATTGTCCTGCAGTGTTATAAAAGTCAGACTTGTGCTGTGGTGTATGTGTTCACTAATTGGTGTACTTAGGTAGGTTTCTAATCTCACTGCAGTCAACTGGTGTGTGTGTGTGTGTGTGTGTGTGTGTGTGTGTGTGTGTGTGTGTGTGTGTGTGTGTGTGTGTCTGAAGTGCATAAGTATGTATTCAGCAGTCATCATTGAAATCCAATGGAGTACCAATATTTTGACAATTGTACATGCCTACACATCCATTTTATAAAGGCCTCCCAACATCTTCTCTCAAATATCCAGTGATGATGTCATCAACTTCTTGCAGCATTATCAGTGTCAGACTTGTACCATGGCACTGGTGTTAAGTACTGAATTCTGTTGTCTGTGTACTTAGGTAGGGATTCTAATCTCATTACTGTCAGCTTGTATGTGTGTCTGCCTAATCAGAAGAGCATAACTGTGTATTCTGCAATCATCAGTATAATCCCATAGAGTACCAATGTTTTGACAGTTGTACATACCTGCACATCCATTTCATAAAGGCCTCCCAACATCTCTCAAACATCCAGTGCTGATGTCATCCACTATGAATTTTTCTGCAGCATTGGAAAAGTCAGACTTGTGCTGTGGCACTTGTGTTAAGTACTATGCTTTGAAAATAGGTAGGTACTGGTTCAATTGTCACTGTGGTTAACTAGTATGCCTGTATGTCTTCCTTGGTTGATATTCAAAAGAACATTTTACACCGGCATATGGGACACTGCTGTTTTCATCATGTTCTCACTAGACATTGCTGATGTCATCACCTATAAAGTGTTGCCATTCACTATAAAAGCCAGACTTGTGCTGTGGTGCTTGCTTTAAATACTGAGTTCTCTAATTGGTATACTTACTTAGGAAGGGGCTCTGTTCTCACTGTGGTCAACTAGTGTGTATGTGTGCGTTTGTTCAATTGGTTGACATTCAAGAGACCATTTTACATCAGCATGTAGGACACTCCTATTATCATCTTCTTCTCACCAGACACTGCTGATGTCAGCAGCTTTAAAGTGATGTCAAACACTATAAAAGCCAGACTTGTTCCAAGGTGTTTGCGTTAAGTACTGTGTTTTGTAAAGAGTTAGCTAGGGGTACTATTCTCACTACAGTCAACAGTGTGTGCAGTCCACAGTCACTATGGTGACAATTTTGTTATGATATGTGAGTCTAAATCTATGTCATATCCTACTCTGAACATCTCAATGTAACATAGAATGATGTTGTCATCCTGTATAACATGCACTATGACAATATTCAAGAAATCCTTGTGCTATAGCAAAAACATTAACTAATGTGTTTGAAAACAACTTTACCTACACCTATAGGGTATCTAAGCCGACAGCAGGCAACATGTGTATCAGTGCATAAATCTCTAAGTTTTCAGACAATTTTACAGAGGGATGTGACTCCACATCCATTGTCTTACACTCCTCCAAACATGTTCTCTTCAGCATACAATGATGCTGTCATACTCCATAAAGTGCAATGTGACAGCATTACATTCAGACATATGTGGTGTTGCTACTGTAACATTGCTTGACATTTATATTCTATACCTACGCAGGTGAAATGTTACAATCAAGCCCAGTTTACTGATGTGTGGGTGTGCGTGTGTGTGTGTGTGTGGGGGGGTTGGTGGTACGTTATGGTCATTGAATGATCTTTGGAATCATTCTTCATTGCACTACCACTTGGAAAATCTTTCATGTACTTTCATGCATCCATCATCCTTGTTTTCCACTGGCCACACAACATTTTCCTGCAGAGGAGTAGAGGGTGTCCTTATGTCAAATATGCATACACAAATAATGAAGACAAGTTCTTCCATGAGCCTCTGAGAGTCTTCTCCAGACAACTGCATGTGTGATGCTAATTCTGTCATGGTGTGGTGCATATGTCCCATATGGACAGAGGCAAGATGCAATGCAATCAAACAAGTATATTCATACACACAATAGGATTACTGACTTCTATAATATAGATATAGAGATTTTTTTACAGGCTATAATAATAGCTAGGATTTCATGCGATGTTTGACATCAACATAATAATGCCTCATGACCCTATGAAAGTTTGACATGTCAATGTTGCTGTCATTCACATGTGCTATATTGAGGTGTGGATGTACAGGATGGCTACAATTGAGTCTTAAAATGTGTGATGTCAACTAATGTATTTTTGGCCATTTATTCCATTGCAGTACATGCTCCTTCAATAACAGCTATAGTAATATGCCTCCCGAGAACTGCTGACATGGTATGACACACTGTTTGCATATCAGGACATGTGCTTTTGTAGCAAAGCAGATAAACCTTCTACATAGTTCTCATTCATCCATCACAGTGACACTTACAGAATGGCACAGGTGTGCATATGTCTGCTTACCATCATTAAATGTTCTGTGACTGACATCAATATCAATTCATATTGATTACATGGACACATAAGTCTTGTCTCATACATATGGTTGTTATGCTGTGATAGACACAACTGAAATTGCAACATTTTGGAATTCATTGCATGTGCAGTTGTCTTGCTACATCCAAGAATTATTGAGGTGGTCAGCAGCAGCATTGTTTGACTATTAGCATTTTGTTCCACGAAATGTTCTGTATGAGCCACAAACAAGTGATCTCTAATGGGTCCTAATATGACATCAGGTCCCTCAAACACAGCATTCCCATGAAACATATATGTTGTGCAAGTGATGTAAGTACATGACATTTGTAAACTTGCATGACTGTGTGCATAGACACATTGTGTGGAATGTGATGAATGACCAAGGCTGTATGGAAGTCTTGTCACAATTAATTTATTCCAACACATATCTAATATTATGTTGAATACACAATTAATCAGAGATCTGTCAGCAGACATATTCATCCATAGGATATAGACAATCTGCTGGTTGACAATTTGTCTCACATGTCACCACCCTGTTGACACTGGTCATCAACCGAAGTATACATGCAAACTTTTCTTTGATTTTATTGCCAATATGGCAGCACTTCTTTGTACTCTCTGCACCTAATAACACCAAAGCAATGGGCCCTGACAATATCTCAGGTTGCCTATAGCATGACTTAAAACCTGACCCGCCAGACACAGTTGGATCCATTCATCAACACAGCCTTCAGATAACCTATGTTTCTATATCAGGGGGTACAGCAACATGCATCCTTTTCACTCTGGCAGACCATCACTTGATGCATGGAGTTACAGGCACATTCTGACTCTCCTCACCTGTGAAGTAGGCCAAGAAATCATCATGGACCTTCTCTAAAAGGGTATAGGTAGTATCTTAACTGAGTACTAAATCCACATTTGATTTTTCCAGGCTAAATTATGTGTGCTTCATCTAATCACTGTCTTCAAGAAGGTCATCAGGGGCATGCATGATGACAACACTATCATCCTTTGTAACTTGACCTGGCCAAGGCATTTTCCACAAATCAGCAGTCAGGTTCTTCAGAGAAATTGTCACAAGTGCCCATAAACACCTACATTGCCAAGTAGGTAGACAACTGGAAGACATATATAACAGAGAAATATGTTGCAGTGTGGGAAGTCACATCTCTCTAGAGTCCAGTGACCTTGTCTGTACATCAGGGATCTGTGCTAGGCCCTTTCCTGTCCATTACTTAAATCTCAGACATCAAAACTGACTTAGGCATCCTTTCTCCAACCAGATTTCTGTAGAGGACTGCAAACTGTGGACAATCTTTGAATCCAAGTGTGATATTGATATAATGCATACAGTATCAACACACACACAAAGGATTGATGCCACAAACATGAGGACACAATGGATGAAGGAAACTCATGGGAGGAGTAGTTCTATTATGAACGCAAATACACAACATAATTATAATATGGAGAACACAGCCCTATGAGTAGACAAAGTAGTATGCACAGCTGTCAACTAGCCAGGATTGCTCATTATTTTAATACAGGTGTAGCAATGTCCCTCTGAACACCTCCAGCAGATGTCACATTTTGAGGGAGGTGTGTTTGATTCCCCTCACAGATCCCCAGGATGCTGTTTAAGTGGATGTGTGAGATGGACACAGACTGGGAGATGATTACTGAGACTATCAGACATTGTACCTGTGACGGTGTATTTGCTAGGGTCTGATACTAGGATCCAGTCTACTATACAATTTGATTTCTTGCTATATTGTTAGGGCTTATTCATGTGTGAAACCATATAAGTTCATGCTAGATATAGGGAGGTTAGAGTTTATGTACAACCAACTGACATTCGTATCACCTAGTAGTACTTTTTCTTGTTGAATTGTAACGGATAGCCAATGTTTTTGACTGACCTTTGATATTTGTGCATATTGTCACTGTGACTAGAGTTCTAACCTTTTGTCTTACATTTTGATCTATGCCTCAAACAATGTGCATCTGTTTTTAGAGCAAATTATTGAGGACTGCAGACACTAAATTGGGGAGTGGAGCTTGGTGTGAATGAAAACAACTTACCATTTTGTTTTTATTTTTTATTTTTAAATCATGTCTTTACCTCACAGGATTGCATTTGCATGAAGTGTAATGGAGTTTTTATTCTGAGCTTTTTTTGAGAAACAGAGTTGAAACTGTCCCTAATCTGACAGAATGCCCCTGGCTTTACTTTATGTTTTTGCCTTACTCTTCATAAAATATGGGTTTTTCTGGTAAATCAGTGAGTATTGCAGCTTCTAAATGATGACAGGCATTTGATTTCTCAGAATTCATGTCATTCAGAAAACACATGCCAATACAAACACTTTTTATTCTAGCATTTTTTTAAGTATATAAGAGCAACATTTAATGTCTGTCCCTGATTTCAAGCTTTTGTCCCTCTTTTTTGGTTAGTCTCTGATTATTCTGCTAAGACTATGAGAGATATTATTTTATCATACTCAGATGAGGTTTAAATCACACAGTAGCTATAACTGTGCTGTGTGAGGTGTGGTCTGTTTGTGGATAAAAGCAATTTTACCTTCTTGTCATTTGCCTCATTAACCATCTGGTTTGCAAGACTATCATGCATTTTGTGTGAAATAAGTTGGAATGCTTGTTGTGGTTATGTGAAATAAACTTGAAATTACATAGCTTTCAGATCTTGATTTCACAGAATGCCCCTGAATTTGCACATATGTTTGGTCTGTTCTTCAGAAAATGTGAGGTTTTTGGCGCAACAGTGAGGACAGTAACCACTAAACAATAAAAGTAGTTGCTGTTCAGATTTCATATGGCTCAGAAAATGTTAAATACTGTAAAAAACTCATTCTAACAACTTGCTAAGTATATAAGATAAACTTGTCTCTGTTTATGAACCTTTATCCCTCTTTTTGTCTTTGTCCTTGATTCATGTGTTAAAACATTGAAAAGTATTGTCTTTTATCTCAGTCAGATGATGCATACTCAACAAAGTGACTATAACTGTTGGGTAATTGTAGTGCTGTCTGTGGATGAAAGTAACTTACCCTCTTAGTTGCTCAGTTTAGACAGTCTGTTTTTGCAGGACTAGTGTGCATTTGTGTTAAATAAGTTTTAGTTTTACCACAGTCATAGATGTGAGGTGTATGTAGTCAACAATGTCACTCTAATTGCTGGTCTGAGGCTGTCCATGGATGAAAATGTCTGACTCTAGCTGTTATGATCAGGTTAAGCAGTCATTAGTCTGGTTTCAAATATGTTTAAAACAAGTTGTAATACACTGACCTTATTGTTTTCTCATCAGAAATGGATAGTTGTACTCTATACATTTAAGTGGCTGTAAGGTGCAAACATTATGGAGTATAATAGCAGCTTGAATGGTCTTAAATAAGGAAGGTAAATCCAAAAGAGCACAACCATTTTGTATGGTCTAAAAAAAAAGCATGTGGGGGCCAAAGAGCTCTTAATGTGCCACTACATTAATGTAGAAAAGCCGCAGAAGGAAGACAATACTATTGAAAGCTTACAAGCTAATGTTCATACAGAGGGGACTAATAAATCTTTATCTGAAGAACAGTTAAATGAATCATTGCTAAGAGTACAAAATCAGGAAGTAAGATAAATTTGCTGAAGAAATAAAAACGTGTTTGCTGGAGTACCTGGAATAACTAAATTGATAGAATATAACAGAGACAACAGTGGAATGAGGGTTACACTAAGGCATTATAGAGTATGAGTGTCACAGAAATAATTAGACAAGACATCCATAAATGTTCAGACTATGTGTGTTAAAAGAGTTACGGAGTGAATGGAGCAGCCCAAAAGGATCCTTTTGTTTGGTGCAGTATTGTGAAATGCATAGCTTTACTTAAGTTCTTTATCATTTCAACAATTATTGACATGTCATATCTATCAAACCATGAAATGCTGCTAAGCTTTTCAGTCATTACAAAATCTGATACTTTCATCAGGCATATATATTAATGCTACTGGGCTACTTTATTCATTTTGTGATTCTTCGGTCACACCTAATTTATTGTTTTTTCCAACTTCTTTTAAGATCTGTTTTTGTGACATTGGTCCTCCATAAGGTCTCAGTCTAAACCTTATCCCAGGTGATGTTTCTATGACATGTTCTGTCAGTTTAGTTATCCCAGAGACGTCTGTAACACTTTCTTATTTCTTAAGAGAATTTCTTTTATTTCTTGTTCATGAATTTTAATAAACAATCTTCTAGTTGGATGGCAGGTACAGAATCCCTGGCTATTTTTATAGGAAATTTAACCTGCAAATCATATATAACATTCTCTATCCCCTTCCATTGTTTCAGTACATTAATGTGGCAAATTAGTTTTACCTTTTTCTTTCCTGGCTATCTAACCTTATCTATCTACTGCTTTGACTTTTTTCTACTACTTCAAATGGTTCCTACCATTTATCCAGAAATTTATTTTCTGTAGATGGTGGTAATGCCCTTGCCTCGAGGGTTAAATTCTTCAAGCTGGGTATTCTCAACATAGTAATGGGTGCTAATCCTAAACCTGTCTTTTCCCTCAACCTTAAACCTACACACTATCTTAAAAAAATACTTACTGTAATGCTGCTGCTACACAAGACATATTCACACATGCAAACATGCAGACACATGATACCAACACTACATCTTTACCTAATCCCAACCCTAACCCTAAAGTACGCACATTTGCACGCATATATATAAAACACATTTCCTCACCTATCCCAGATCCTAACCCTAAAACTCAAACACATCCACAACCCTTTCAGCCCTCCAAACTCCACTCACCTGTTTCGACAAAACATGCCATAACATTTTGACCATTTGGCTAGCCATATGTTCAACATAAAGCAACACCCACTGCATTTGTCAACGGATATTTGACAATAGGCATGTAAGCTATATATATATATATATATATATATATATATATATATATATATATATATATATATATATATATATATATATATATACATCTGCAAACCCCTTAAAATATAAAAGAAATACTATTGCAAACACCAGGAAGATCTGAGGCCATTTTAATAATACATAAGTGCTTTCATTCATTACCATCCTTATGACCTTCTTCAGATAAAATTTCCTTCTAAACCAGCTCTTTAAATAGCCTATATTTCTATAAGCTTAGGTATTATTAAAACAAACATGGATTTTCCTGGTGTGTACAATAGTGTTTCATATATATATATATATATATATATATATATATACATACTCAAAAGAGTGAATATTAGAACATCAAGTCCAGATAACAAAAAAATTGGAAGCTGGAATGGTATTTATAAATATATATAATATAGGTGCATGTGTGTTTATATACCTATACATATATGTATACGACATCAATAAAGATATATATGAAACACTATTGCACAATAAAGATATACATATATATATATATATATATATATATATATATATATATATTAGGAGAGAGAGAGGAAGGGAGAGAGGGGGGAAAAGAATCAAGAACTGTATAATGCAACACCTCAGAAAATATTAATTCCATTTGCTGTTATGTAGTTCCTTGAAATGCATTAATCTATTGCCCACATTTTTAGCTATTTGGCCATTGTCTGTAAAAGACTATACATAGATATTCAAAAAGAAGCATCACGTGAGAACTCAGAATCTGTAGTATAGTGACAATGCCAAGATGTGGCCTAATGGACGTTAGGTATGCATAAGTGTTTACATAGTAATACAAAAATGGCAGTCACCATGCAAATGAGATCACTGTGTTATGCAAGCTCATGTGACCCAGGTGCAATGTCTTGAAGGTGCCATGCTCACCACTATGCACATTCACATGCACATTGAAGGATCATATGCCTGTTACATGGGCACAATAATCAGGCCTTACAAGGGCAAGGTAAAGTGCCAAATGTTCTTATTATTTAAATGTGAAGGAAAGGGAATTAGAAGACTGGTAACAAGAAGAAAAAGCAGAGGAACACAGAGAAGAACAATGGGAATAGATGACTGGTGTGGAAGGAGGAAGGAAAGGTATTAGCAGGGAGTGTGGACCCTCTTTATGTGGGGCAGCACCCTGACACTACCCTTATGTAGGGGCTGTATCCCCACACCCTCTACTAATTATATTTACCAACTCTGCGATTTCACTACAGTGAGGAAAGGACGGGTTTCCTTATCCTTACACTACCAAATAAGTACGTAATTCATGCAGTTTTCTTTATGTTGGCCATCAATGATTGCTCAATGATATTTTTTATGCTCATATAGCCTTTAAATGAATGGCATGTTTAATGTTATGTGTGCAATGAATGGCCATTTGGGGAAAGTGCCATTCAATTAGTTAGCATATCCCTGTCTGGTTTATATGTATGTATAATCAAAGCATGTCTTTTCAACTTACCATTTTCCAAAAATTGAAAACCAAAAATAGTGAGTCAAAAACCTAAAACAGACATACACACATACACACACACAAACACACACACACACACACACTCACACACACACACACACACACACACACACACACACACACACACACACACACACACACACACACACACACACACACACACACTTATTTTTGTAAGGTGAACCCTCCTTCAACACCATTTTGAGACACTTAACCTCTTACACCCCTAAATTATATATGCCAACTCTACAGTGGCACCACAGTGAGAAAAGGAGCAAAACCCTAAGAAAACACTCAATTGCATCCCTCACACAATAGAATACATTGCAGTGAAATTTAACCCAAAATAAAAGTTGCAATCTAAAGCCGCTTGACAACCAGTGTTTCGATGGCCTGTAGGTAAGCCTTTCTGCCTCACATGAGGACTGCTGCAGCCAGTTCCTATGATAACTCCTCACCTTGTTATTCCTCTGCTGCTGACCCAGGTATGTCACCCAGTGCTATGAGCTTCTCTTGTTGTAATTGTTTTCATGGCAGTATGTTATGTAGCATGGCACAGAACACTAATATCTTTCTGTAGGAGTCTGCAGCTATAGTGTGCCACCGATGTATCTAGGCAATAAAATCAGTGTTCTGTGCCATCTCCACCATGGTCTGTGGGCTGCGGATGGGGTTAGTGTCATCATCCATATCTCCAAGACATATTAAGCATCACCTGCAACACACAACAGCACATACCATTATGAGTATTCTGCTACCTGTGTTCATGGGACTAGACCTTCCTGACCTCTATGATTGGCATTGGACCTTCCCTGCATTTACGGTTAGGAATGTATGCACTTTCCAATGAGGTGACAATGAGTCTCACAAGGGGTAATTGGCTAGGCTTAAAATGGCTCAAAAGGGCAGTTAGCTTAGTACTAATCTATGAACCTATGAACCTATGTGACCCTGTAGAAATCCTCTCTGCATGAAACTCTGGCATAGGTTCCACATGTGCCAGATGTGGGAATCATGGGAACTGCCTGAACAGCACACTCATTGCATATAATACCCTGGGCACTGCACACTACCCAGTAATTGATGGAGTGGAAGCCATTCTGACTGATACACCAGATACCATGGGTAGCACATGAGGACTTGATAGCAGAGTGGATGCAGTGAATTGTCCCAAGAAACTCAGAGAATCAGTCTATGTCATACAATGTCCACACACTGATGGTTCCCTCCGCTATAGTCCATATAAACTAAATATGCTCCTCCACATGTATCAGCATCATGTCAATGAAATGGTATGAGATTTGCAAGGCAGAAGTCAGCACAGTTCAGAGTATGTTCACAGCCTGACATTGAAAGGTCCATATAACAAGGATGTTTCATACTACACACAGCTTTATGTGCACTATAATAGGCAGTCCACATATCTCCCTTGATCTCATGTGAGGATGGTACATGCCTACTAATTCTCATATGATGCCTCTGTCTACATGGTGCTGGTTGACCATATGTTGGTCATGGAAGAAATAGTATGTCAGTCTTTGACAGACTATTCTGCAATGGGAAGCTTGGCAGTGCTCAACGCTGGAGACACTCATACCCAGTATGACCACAAACACATGCCTTGTATCTTAGCACACTCCTCTGGTTGATAAAAATATGCCTGATCAGTGTATAAGACTAAAGGGACTAAAACATTTTACCTGCTTGTATCTTACTACCGATATCTATACAACAGAGCTTCCATTTTCTCAGTTTTTGTATTATATTTTGTTTAGTCTCTTCCCACATACCCTTAGCTGCCACTCTGGTATAATTTTTAATCCATACTTCTAAATACTTCATTTTATCATGTCCCTATAAATATGGATATTGCTGAACCAATTCAAATGTGGATACATCATTTACTGCTATTACTTTTGTTTTAGCTTCTATAATTTTGGATCCTGAAAAGGTTTGAAACTGTCTCAGTATATTCTACAGCACTGTAATGTCCCTTTCTGGTTTTAACAGGTATAAAATAATGTCATTTTCAAATACAGCCAGCTTTTCACTGCAAAATTATGATGTTCAGTTAAACTGATTGCTGCGACTCATCACATAGATAGATAGATAGCTAGATAGATAGATAGATAGACAGATAGACAGAAAGATAGATTAAAATGTATCATTCATCTTTATTGCCAATTTAACACAGATATACTCCGAACCACCCTATTACCCTGAACATAAAGTTATTTGCCCATCAATTACATGAAGTAAATTTTATACAGGTGGCATGTTTATGCTTGCACAAAATATCACTTTACAGGCAATTATGCATGATCTGATGTAATTCAAGGTCAGTACAGGTATATTATGGAAAAAAGATTGCATTTATTGACAGCCAAATGAAACGAGAGAGCCATAATTATGACAGTTGCAACAACAGAAATCATCCATTCTGTATAATAACAGTGAACCTCAAAACCAAGCCATCAAAGCATTTTGCAGGAGGGATTCACCATGCAGATACTCCCCCACCCCCTCCCTCACCAGGGGGATGCTATATCCCCAGTACATCTGCCACTTGTTGTTGTGTCATTCTGCTTTTCCCGGTTAGGGGTTGCCACAGCGGAACACCGGTCCACTAATGATTGGTAATTGATTTTTACATGCCGAGTTACCAGCCCTGATGCACAACCTTCAATGAAGGTACGCCCATTCACGCATGTCTCCACGCAGAAGACGCTCTAGCTGAGAATCGAACCGGGCAGCGTCTTACTGTGAGGCGACAACCGACAATGCTACCGCAGTATCTGCCACTTACATTTGCTAAATGCAAGATCACTGTACACTGGTGTAAGGGAAAAAGTCCAAAACTACTACTACAGCCCCAGACTTCATAAATGTTTTCCCTTTTTGCATATATAGTTTCACATTTATGAGGATCACTTTTGTGGTACTTACAATTTCAGATTAACCCTATTTACCACAGTGAGTATCATTTATATATAACCCTGGATTCAGCAAACTCTGCATGGAGTGCAGGAATAGTGCAAGAGCTGCTGCATGCAAATTGCCCGATGAGCAATCTAGGAATGAGCTCCAGGGATGTGCACAAGCACTCTTACACTATTCCTGCATGGACACCACAGGTATATGGTAATTGTCTCATTTGGTGGTGAAAAGCATGCAAATGAGGTGAATTACTGATCCAAGAAGCAGGCAGGCATCTGTGCGGGAATAGTGTAACATGCAGAAATTTATTAGGTTCCTAACCAAATACATTTTTGCAAATTACAAAACTGAGGCATGGCATTTCTAAAGAAAGCATGTATTCATTGTACTAGGCATGCCAATAGCCAAATATGTGGCAATTGGCTTGAGAAATAGTTGCAAAATTATAAAAAAATAACTTTTTTTGGCCAATTTTGGCTGTTTAAGTGTAGAGCAGCGGTTCACAAACAGGATATGCCCGAAAATAAGAAAAAAACTTGGAAATAAACTTCTAAACCCAGCTCAGCATTTTGAAATAACAGTCAATGGCATGCATAAGACAATACCAGGGAATAGTGGTTGCTAAGGGGGAAGGCTGAGTTTGAGTGTGGTAACTATGAATTAGCATTCTGTTTTATGCAAATGAGGGGACTGATAATGAATCACAGATTTCCTCTCAGTGTTAGCTTGCACCCAACCATGTAGGTGCAGCAACACCATTGTATAAATATAAGAGGTGGATGACCTCATAAGGGGGAGTGTCATACATAATGTAAGCTTAATGGAGCTCTGTGGCCCATGTTTGCCCTTAGCTAAGCACAGCTAAGGAAGGGGATGTGTCTGAAGCTGTCTAGTAGTGTTTACATTGCCTAAATGGGTGTAGGATCCATGCATCGGATTTAAAAAACAAACAAACAGGAAATAGCAGCTCTGTTCATATCTGAGCACTGGGTATGTGCGACGCACCTCAGGGTTTAAACGGGAAGCCAATGGGAAGAGAAAACAGTAGTAGGAAGGCAATCAAGCAGAACTAGCATAGCTGGCAGGTGAAATGTATCAGAATCAGCCAATTACACATGGAACAGCCTAGCACACTACTATAAACTATGCAAACACCTTTCAGTCTGTTTTTTTTTCCACAAATTCTACACCACTGATGTACATAGATGGAGGAAATTTTACCTGACCAAACTAACAAAATGTTAGGGGCTGCTGTCGCTGTCATACATCAATATGTGCAACAGGCTGAGGGTGATGAGGATGTGAATGCTGACAACCAACCTGCAGTGAGGAGAAGGAGAAGAGTGTACAGACCCAAGGTAGCCTACCCGGGGCTCCATAGCTGGAGATAGTGGAGCACTGTTGGGTGAACAGGGACATTCTATACCAAATTGTTGAGCTGTGCTGGCCATGCCTCACACACAGAACCAACAGAGGGGAACCCATCTCAGTGGATACCAAGGTATGTGCAGGCTTAAGAATACTAGCCACAGGTACTTTCCAAAGGGCAACTGGGGATATCATGGGGATCTCACAGGCATCAGCATCCAGAGAACTCCACCAGTTCCTGGATGCCATGTCAGCACATGCCGGTGAGCACATATATTTACTCATCATCTGTGAAGCATTGACCCGCAATATGCATCTCTTCCACCAAATAGCAGAATACCCTGAGGTATTGGGTGCTATAGACTGCACACACATACACATTAAAGGACCACCTGGTGAGTGGGGAAGGATCTACATAAACTGCAAGGGCTTCCCCTCCATTAGCTTCCAGGTTGTGTGTGATGCCATTATCCTGAATGTATGTGCTGGCAGTCCTGGAAGCTATCACGACTCCCACATGTGGAATATGACACTGCTGTACCAGGCATTTGCCAGTGGGGACATCCCATATGGCAACCTAGTGGGGGGTGATGGCTATGCACTGGAGCCATGGATGATGACAACCCTCACACACACCTGAACAAGAACTCCATAATGAGGCTCACACACAAACCAGAATCATAATAGAGCACATGTTTGGGATGCTCAAGTCACGGTTCTGCTGCCTGGACATATCTGGTGGAGTCTTGAAGTACTCTCAAGCTATATGTACACAAATGTTCATAGTATATGCCGTGCTACATGATATGATCCTGTGGAAACAGCTGCAGCAGAAACAGCATGGGGCAGGGCCACACAACCCCCCCAACATTGCCAAGGCCATCACAAGCACAGATGGACTAGGAGTAGGAACTAACTGAGCCTTCCCATGTAGGCAGTAGGAGACATGGTCAGTATGCCCAGGCCTTGGCAAAGAGACAATGCATAGCACATACACTGACATGGTACAGACCCAGGGAATGACACCTCTCTCTAACTCACACATACAGTAAAAGGGATGCCAAACTTGACACTACCTGTGCTTTACCGTGTATAGGGAGTATACTATGTGCATCCAACACAGTCAGCCCTCCAGCGCTGTCCTCAATACTGGCACAGCCACAAGGTAAGTCAGTCTTCCTATCAATTACTGAATGGGGTAGTATGTTCTGATAGTTGTATCTATGGTATGGAAGTGAGCATGCAAGGGAATCGGGTGACTGAATGGGATGGCAGCAGATAGTGTACACCTATCTGGGCAGCATGAAATCCATACCAAATACTGCTGATAACATACTAGGCAGTACTAGACAAAGTGACAAATCCCACTGCAGAACATGTGGTGGCCCAGGTGTGTGTCCATAGGACACACACCTGCATGTCAGTGAGGCTTGCATACCCACCACCAGCCCCAGCCAGCAGGACAGGTGTAGATGATCATAAAGAAAGGTTGGGCTAAGGCCTCCAATTGATGGCAATGGTTAACAGCCCCCCTCCAGACCTACACAGACAGACTACAACAGGTCTGGCAGTTGTATGTCAGTTCTGAAGGGTAAGAAGTCTGAAACTGAAATGTAGGTCAATAAAACCTAAGACCTGTACACTACCGATATGGCTCCAGTCTGCATGATAGGTCAGAATACAAAATGAAATGGAAGCCAACAGAGTACCTGAAATACCAGTACAGTCATAGCAATTGTTTAAAGTCATCAGGTGTGCCCCCCTACAATCCTATGTAGAAAATCAGTAACATGTAAGTGAGAGGTGTAATAACAGTGGAGCACAGATTACCTGAGCTGGCCCAATCTACAGGATAGATTGTCGCATGTGTACAATATGCAGGGGTCCATGTGTTAGGTTGTCATGTGTTCAATATTGTGTGGAAGTGGTCAGCATGTAGGCATGGAGGGTTGTGTGTTATTGGCCTATGGGCAGTACTGTAGATGACAGGGCCATGTTCTGACAACTGCAGTGCCAACCACTATGCTTCTCAGCAATACCCATGTCAGCAGTCATCCATACTCACTGTCCAGATGTCAATATCTGTCACTGTCTGAAAGATGGACATGCCATGAATGTGGGCCCAGACATACACAGAGTACACAAGTGGAAGTACCCTAGACAGAGTGCATAAAATGTAACTGTTAACTGCACACAACTTTGGAATTGTACATAGAGGTTAGCAGCACAGTAGTTGCCTGTGTAGTATGGAATACTGGTGTAGGCTGGCCAAACATTTGCAGACCACAAAAGGCACAGTTATGAAGAAATGAGAGAGTGCCTATGTCCCTGCACAAGGCAGCATAAGGGGAATGTCCCAGGTATATCTGTGAGTCAGCTACAAGTAGCTTCCATATCACACATGCACTCAGCTCTCACCCCACCATTAGCCACAGGGTTATCACAGGTCATATCCTTGCTGTTGGGAAGGAGTATAGTATGACCCCACTTCTGTTTGGGAATACCCACAGAATGCAGCATGCTGAAGAGTTGTCCTATGCAGATGTGTCCTTAGCTGTAAGCAACACCCTGCCTGCATCTGGACCAATGGGTCAATATGCACAGGAACTATTGCCATTGACACCTTGCACACTTACCCTGTCACCCCAGTGAAATTCACTGGCTCACAGCCTGTGAATGTAGGAGTGATAGAATGCACTGGCTTGCTACAGATGACCTGCATCACTACCAAATGGCCTACAGTCCTCTGTCAAAGGCCTGTGCCTCACCCGTAGTGCCAATGTATGGTACCTAATGGGGGTCCAAATAAATTAACACAGTTAACAGAACACAAATGCAAGGCCATATTGACAAATCCAGTAGCATGCCCCCTATGTCCTACTGCATGAACTGTGGACTAATCCATAAATAGAAAAAAGCAAGCCAGCAACAAGTGGACCGCTGATAAATAAGTAGTTTAATAATAAACTACCGAAACAGCATGAAAGCTTACATACAAACCGGTTTCGGCCCGGATTTAAACCTGGCCTTCTTCAGTGTTTTACAAAGAAGCCAATCATGAAGTGTTTTTATATAATCATGAGAAAATTATGATTGGTTGACAAAAAATACTATGCTCATGAATATTCAACAGAAATATATATTTTTTCAGATTAATTTATAAACATTCATTAAGCCCTGGGCTAAAAAGTGCACCAAGTTTGGTGATCCATTTCTTTTCTTTCACATCAAGTTTTTTGTGCCAGCCACATTTGTTAGTTCTATCACCAATAATTTTGTCAATAATTGTAAAATGAAATTGTGCCCTATTATGTACAAGTGTATGTTTATATAGGGCATTAGATGTTTTTTTACATCTAATGTCACTCAAATGTTCCAACACACGTAATCTAAGTGGTCGAGAAGTTTGCCCAACATAAAATGAGTGACAGGTGCAACATGCCATATATATGGCCCAATCAGTATTACAATTGGCAAAGAATTGAATGTCAAAAACTCTGTTACTATTTCTACTAGTAAATTCTTTTGTTTTCATCATATGTTTACAGTTGACACAATGACCACAAGGAAAACAACTAATGAGTTTATCCCCCAAAATAGTTGTTTGATATACCTGGGGTAAAGTAGATTCAAAATGATGTTTATAATGATTAAAATGTCCCGCTAAGTTCTTTCCTTTGCGAAAGGAAAATGAACATTTATTAGGAATAAGTGTTTTGATTCTAACATCCGCTTCCAAAATATTCCAATTGTCCTTAATAATGTTCATGAAATTATTAGTGTTTCTGCCAAATGTAGTGGTGAAACGCAGTATGTTTTTCTTAATGGGTTTCTTTTTGTACGTCAAAAGATTTGATCTGTGTAAACCTGAAGCATAATTTCGAGCCATTGTAACATACCCTGAATTATAACCCCTATCAATAAATCTATTATGCAGATCTTGAGCATGATGAGCAAAACTAATATTATCAGAACAGTTACGTCTGATTCTGATGAATTGTGATTTTGGAATGTTTTTGGCGATATGTTTTGGATGAAAGCTGGAGGCGTGGAGTATGGTGTTATAATGGGGAAACTTCCTATAGGTTTCAGTTTTTAGAGTGTTATCCATATTCCTAGTTACCAAAACATCCAAAAATGTTATGGATTTTTGATCATAAGTGATAGTGAACTGTATTCCCCATTTGTTATCATTCAAGTATTCCATAAATTCCTGAAGATATGGAACATCTGATCTCCACACCATCCAGCAATCATCCAAATATCTCCGCCAAATATCAATTTCAGGTAGAAACAAATTATGAGTATCATCATAAATCATAATTTGTTCTATATAAGCCATGAACAGATCAGCATATATAGGGGCAAAAGACGCCCCCATTGCTGTACCTCTGATCTGCAAAAAACATTCCTGATTATAGAAAAAAACATTTTTAGTCAACACATGCTCAGTCAAATTTAACAAGAAGGTATTGAATCCTGGTTGATACATATTAGATTTATGGAGCCAAAATTCAATAGCATCCAGTCCGGCCCAATGTGGAATATTAGTATATAATGAGCATACATCCAATGTACAGAGCCACCAGTCTGGATCCAACTGCATATCATTAACAATACCCAAAAATTGAGTAGTGTCCTGTATTCGAGATCTAACAAATGACAACAGAGGTTTCAAATGCATAGTTAGAAATTCCGAAAGTGGCTCAGTGAGTGAGCCCATACCCGACACAATGGGCCTACCTGGTGGATGTAAAAGATCCTTATGTATTTTTGGCAGAAAATAAATATATTGTCTAATAGGGTCAGAGATTGTTAAATGATTTAATGTGTTTTTGGTTATAATCCCATTATCAAAAGCAGAGTGTAGAAAATCATCTATTTCCTTTTTAAACACAGGGGTGGGATCAAGTGGCATTTTGGTGTAATATCGAGCATCATTCAATTGTTTATGTGCTTCGATATCATAGTGACTCCAATCCAACACCACCACTTCTCCTCCTTTGTCTGCATTGATAATGACCAAATCTTTGTTACGTACTAGTTCTTGCAAACAAGACATCTCATCATCAGTCATGTTGTTAGACATAGGTAAACAATGATTATATTGAAAATGTAACTCATTAAGTACACTACGTAAAAATAGATTAACAGATGGATGCATGGGGGGTGTGAATGATGAAGCATGATATTTAAAGGTATCTATTTGTAACTGTTCAACATCCCCTTTATCCTGAAAAAATAATTTGAGATTAATAAGTCTGCAGAATGAAAATAAATCTTGTGCAAAATTTTCTTCTGAAACAAAAAAACCGGGAATGAAAGATAGTCCTTTATTTAGTAGAGATATTTGTTCAGCTGTAAGTACAGTGTTAGAGATATTACATACATTATTTACTTGTTCGTCAGTACTTCCATCAAATTTTGTAGACTTGTAACTTTTCCTAACAAATGATAACAAATGATAACAAATGGGGAATACAGTTCACTATCACTTATGATCAAAAATCCATAACATTTTTGGATGTTTTGGTAACTAGGAATATGGATAATACTCTAAAAACTGAAATCTATAGGAAGTTTCCCCATTATAACACCATACTCCACGCCTCCAGCTTTCATCCAAAACATATCGCCAAAAACATTCCAAAATCACAATTCATCAGAATCAGACGTAACTGTTCTGATAATATTAGTTTTGCTCATCATGCTCAAGATCTGCATAATAGATTTATTGATAGGGGTTATAATTCAGGGTATGTTACAATGGCTCGAAATTATGCTTCAGGTTTACACAGATCAAATCTTTTGACGTAGAAAAAGAAACCCATTAAGAAAAACATACTGCGTTTCACCACTACATTTGGCAGAAACACTAATAATTTCATGAACATTATTAAGGACAATTGGAATATTTTGGAAGCGGATGTTAGAATCAAAACACTTATTCCTAATAAATGTTCATTTTCCTTTCGCAAATGAAAGAACTTAGCGGGACATTTTAATCATTATAAACATAATTTCGAATCTACTTTACCCCAGGTATATCAAACAACTATTTTGGGGGATAAACTCATTGGTTGTTTTCCTTGTGGTCATTGTGTCAACTGTAAACATATGATGAAAACAAAAGAATTTACTAGTAGAAATAGTAACAGAGTTTTTGACATTCAATTCTTTGCCAATTGTAATACTGATTGGGCCATATATATGGCATGTTGCACCTGTCACTCATTTTATGTTGGGCAAACTTCTCGACCACTTAGATTACGTGTGTCGGAACATTTGAGTGACATTAGATGTAAAAAAAACATCTAATGCCCTATATAAACATACACTTGTACATAATAGGGCACAATTTCATTTTACAATTATTGACAAAATTATTGGTGATAGAACTAACAAATGTGGCTGGCACAAAAAACTTGATGTGAAAGAAAAGAAATGGATCACCAAACTTGGTGCACTTTTTAGCCCAGGGCTTAATGAATGTTTATAAATTAATCTGAAAAAATATATATTTCTGTTGAATATTCATGAGCATAGTATTTTTTGTCAACCAATCATAATTTTTTCATGATTATATAAAAACACTTCATGATTGGCTTCTTTGTAAAACACTGAAGAAGGCCAGGTTTAAATCCGGGCCGAAACTGGTTTGTATGTAAGCTTTCATGCTGTTTCGGTAGTTTATTATTAAACTACTTATTTATCAGCGGTCCACTTGTTGCTGGCTTGCTTTTTTCTGCTTTTGATACTTCTCTAGCCGTGCAACTCCTTATGTGCAGGGGATATTTTTGGATGTCTAATCCATAAATACCACTGGAATGAAGGGACAACTATAGGGATACTTCCCAGATATTGCTCACATATGTTAGGACGAGGATAGAATAACAGATTGGGGGGGGGGTGTAGATGCATGGACGTCAAGCAGTGTATGAAGTCTAAAACTCTGATGTGTGCCCATACTACCCCTGCCTGCAAACCCAGTAATGGGTGGCTATAAACCTGCTCATAAACCACAATGTGAAGGGGAACTGGCCAGATATATGAGGCCTACCACTGGGTAACCTGGGTGAATCTGTACAGCTGAGAGGTATAGCCACAGCAGGATATGGCCATTCTAAGTCAATATATGTACAAGAAGGGGATCCTCAGCCACCATACTACCAAGATGCTGGGCCATTTACACAGACCCATCAGCAAGTGTCTGTAGCTACCCCTCCAGAATGGCAGGAGTGTGCAAGAATGTGTAGGCTGTGGACCACAGTACTTGACTTAGCTTCATTCATCTTGTATTTCCTAGTAAATACCTGTGAGCAAATCATTATATCTGTTAGTAGTCGATGACATAATACATCACAGTGTAAAACAGTACATATGTCTGTCTATCTCTGCTAACACCAACTATGTAACACAAGCAGCACAGACAGCAGTAGTTACACTATCCCCCTATCTGTCGCCCATTCTGACTCCATATTGTCAACCTATCTACAGATATTCTGCAGAAACAGGTTGCCATCTGTAGGTTGAGAACACCAAACCCTGGACTGGAGTACAACCGTACCTGGAATGGATTCACACACTCAATACAGAGGGTCATACTGGGTATGTTCCTACACTTAGAAAAATGAAGCCCATGTCTAACAACACAGTGGACTATACATATATCTCATTTGCAGATGTCTGTGCACACCAAAGTGTACACCATTTATGCTTCACACACACATTGGATAGGAATACTCACACATATCCAAGGCCAACACACTATAATATGTCAAACATACACAGCAGAGATGTGGGGAAGAGAGAGACAGACAGTGACAGATAAAATTCCATTATGAGGCCTGTCACACCCACTACATATCCAATTGGCTGATATCGCATGATGCACTGCTGTCCGATCACTGTAGACATTCCTTTTGGTAGCCCTCAGCCCTATAGGGTCTGTGGTGCCTGTGATAACTGTGTAACACAATAGTAAAAACAGTATTCATGTAGCATTTGTATACTCAATCCTGTCAAATGTAAAGCTGTGTGTGACTGAGTGTGTGTGTGTGTGTGTGTGTGTGTGTGTGTGTGTGTGTGTGTGTGTGTGTGTGTGTGTGTGTGTGTGTGTGTGTGTGTGTGTGATAATATATGGCCCATTCACATACACTGCACTTCTCATTACCCATGTTAGGAATCCTGCTGATATCAGTCAGCTTGAAATAACCCTTTGGTCAAGTATCAGCCCTATAAGCTCCTTGGCACTTGTGATAACTGCATAATACTGTAGTGTAGCAAACTAGTTAGGTAGGAGTTCTAATCCCAGGTACGGCAAGTATGATAATGTGTGTATGTGCATGAAGGTGAATGATTTTGATGTCATTCACACTCACTACACCTGTTGTGGCCCACTTTAGCAAACCTGCTCATGTCAGTCACCTTGAAAAAACTATTTGGCCAAATCTCAGCTCTATAAGCTCCATAGCGCTTGCGATAATTGTGTAATACTGTAGTATAGCAAACTAGTTAGGTAGGAGTTCTAATCCCAGATATGCCAACTGTGATAATGTGTGTGTGTTTATGTGCAGGTAAATTATTTTGAGGCCATTCATACTCACTACACCTGCCATTGCCCACTTTAGCATGCCTGCTAATGTAAGTCACCTTGAAATAACCTTTTGACCAACTCTCAGCCATATTAGCTCTGTAGTGTTTGTGATAGCTGTGTAATACCATCATGTAGCAAACTAGTTAGATAGGAGTTCTAATCTTGGTCCTGGCAACTTATAAATGTGTGTGTTTATGTGTGACAGTGTGTGAGTCTTTGCTGACACCTGCTTTTGTGGTCATTCACAGTTGTACTTCCCTTACCCCTCCTTTAGCACTGCAGCTGATATCGCTCACCTTCAAAGATACCTTTGGACAACTCTCCAACATATAACCACCGTGGTGCTAGTGATAACTGTGTAATACCATAGTGTAGCAAACTAGTTAGGTAGGAGTTCTAATTCTGGTTCTGGCAACTGTGGAAATGTATGTGTTTGTGTGTGAGTCTTTGTTGACACCTGATTTTGTGGTCATTCACATTTACTGCACTTCCCCAACCCCTCCTTTAGCACTGCAGCTGATATCACTCACCTTCAAAGATACCTATGGACAGCTCTCCAACATAACCACCATGGCACTTGCAATTACTGTGTAATATCATAGTGTAGCAAACTAGTTAGCTAGGAGTTCTAATCCTGGTCCTAGAAACTGTGTAAATGAGTGTGTTTCTGTGTGAGAGTGTGTGAGTCTTTGTTGACACCTGCTTTTGTGGTCATTCACACTTACTGTGCTTCCACTAACAATCCTTTAGCACTGTGGCTGATGTCACTCACCTTCAAAGATACCTTTGGACAGCTCTCCAACATATAACTGCCATGCTGCTTGCAATAAAGGCTTAACACTATAGTACCAGTACATAGCTAGGTAGGGGTTTGAAACTCAGTACTGGCAATTGTGTGTGTGTCATCAGTATCCTGTGGGGTTGTTGGTGTGATTGTGTAAATAACAGGATCCATTGCTGGGTGGGTTTTGCTGTATTTTCATATTGAGAACCCATATATCCCAATATCATATTACAAGGCCAACAGTTGTCAAACACCATACAGGTTGCTGTAGACAAAACACAGCCATATATTTATATATAGGCAACCATTATAATACCCAGATACCTCTCTCCACCCACAGATCATACACAAACATGATTGGCTCTTTCTCTCTTCCTTTTTTTCTTTCCCTCTGTCTTTCTGTCTCCCCCCCCCCTGGTAGATGTGGAAAAATGCATCTGTTTTGCATAGGCAGCAGCTTGACTATGGTAGGTAATGCTCATGATAAGCTGATAGCCTGTGCATGAATTTGAGTCCTCCACTTCCTAAATGCACGTGGATCACCTTCTGTATCATTCCTATATCCAATTGCATGGAAACACACTCCTATAAGTAATCAGTTCAAGTCAGTGTTGGGCCTTCTCCTTCACGGTGAGCAGGACTTCATGTGGGTGTGTGACAAACAGCATCACAGAGTGTAGTTGGACACACCTCTTAAAACAAACACTGTGGAGACAGGCCAATAAACTGGAGGGGGATGTTCCAGACATGGGGACAGAATGTAAGTATTGCTGTTCTACATTTGAAGTAATGTTGTTTAACAGGGTTTGTGTGGATATGGCAGTTCTGCATGATTTACAAATCTGCCATGACAGAGTTATGTGGCTTAGAAAATTCTCAGCTGTTAGGCTATCTGCAGACTGGCCAGAGTTTGGAGCCTGAGGTTGTTGTGTTATTCACACATTTTCTGTCTTTATAAATGCAGTAGCATACTCTGATGATTTTACTCAGGAAATGGTAACATCCATGTGTGTTACTGACTTCATATCCCTCGGAAGAGATATGCACAACAAATCCTGTTACACCAGCAATGTTTTCAGTTTATAACTGCAATATGAGAATATGGGCCCTGTATTTGTGCCTCTGTCCCCCAAGACTATCACACTTTGTTCGTATGCCATGTAGTAAGATGTGGATATGTACAGTATACCATTATTTACTAATATAATTCCTGATATCAAGCCAGTGATATATCAGACTGCCAGATATATAATGTATAGGAGGCCTAATAGTTGATGGCAAAACCTGGACATTCTGTGGTAGTCTGTACAGTAGTGAGGTCTGTGTACTTATGGTGATTGTTGACAGAGTGTCTGTATTATGTGGCAGTGTATTGTGATCATGTTATTAGGCCTGTGTACAGACTGGGGTAGATGTCAGTGTTCTTTGTCCTGTTCTATCTGACGGTGCATGCTGCTCCAGTTTCTGATACCCTATCAGTTTATATGTTTGTAGGGCCTGACTGAGACATGTGCCATACCACAGTCAGGCATCAGACTATACTGTGAATTGGGCCAGTATATGTAGGGTTAGTGTGTGAGTGGCAAATGTGATGACTTTTGTTCACACAGGCCATAGACTGCACTATTACTTAGGCTTGCCATTATGTGACTGTGACTGTGTTGAGATAGGTTGTGGGTATGCACTTTCACACTGGTGTCTGTTACTCCATGCTGTTACATGCCTCTAGTGCTTGCTATATTTCCAATTACATGTGTATTCCCCCATAGGTAAATTGGGTTAGTGTTGTGGAAAGCTGCCTGTAGTGTAGACAGTGCTTGGTGACATGCCTAGCAGTGCAATGTATTTACCGTAGTGTGATGTTATGTCCAGATATTAGATGTACAAGGGTTTGTAATGCAGTCCTGATCAATGTGTGATTGTGGATATGTCAGAGCATTATCATGGATTTCAGTAAGTATAATATCCAGTGTGGGGTGTGGGTGCTGGGTATACTGTCTTTACACCATGGTACCCCCAGTACATGTCCCAAGGTCTTCTGTATGAGGACCGCTGTCCCCATCAACCATACAGGTAACTGATTACACTGTCCAGCCCAATGATGCATGTGCTGTATGCAAAAACTCTTTAACAGTATGGACTCACTGACATGGTAGTTAGCAATGCTAAACCCAGGTCTGTCAAACATGTCTATGACTGTATGTGTTTGTCAATGTGTATATGACAGTATGTTATACTATGTATTGTCCATTAACACCCAGTGCATCCCCCATTGCCATACTTTACAAGGACTGGTGATGTTCTTCACTTGAGAGGAAACTCAGGACACATCTCACCCTAAAAGCTCTGTGGTGTGTGCAATTAAGGCCAAACACATTAGTAGCAATAAGTACCTAGGTAGGGGTTCTACTCTCAATGTTGTCAACTAGTAGTGGATGTGTAAATGCCCTGTTCCCCACTGTACAGCAATACTGGAGTTGGTATATATAGTTGGGTGTGGTTGTTGTGGGCACAGACACCCACATTGGGGTTATTGTTGTGTGTATCCCCCCACTTAGTGTGCTGTTATACTGTACAGTATATGTTAACAGATTAAGTAGTTGTTAATCACACTATGCACTCACCATGCACTCACTTGTATACAACCCTCAGACCTAGCAGCCATTTGGCACATGCAGTAACTGTTATACAGACCTGTTACTTGTGTTCAGCTGTACCCAGGATATGACACAGTCAATGTGTCACAACAGTGCCACACCCCTTGTAGGAAATGACAGCAGACCAATATCCTGCTGACACATAGACACCTAGAACACAAACAGAATGTATTATGGAGACCACAATCAATCAGAGTTAATAACAGCTATAATGCAACATGGCTGGACAGCTACACACCCTGATGTGTAAGCATTCATCATTCCAGCTGATAACACGTTAAACAGCATGACAATACTAGACCTTAGTACATTCACTCTGTGCATCAGAACCATACTAGCATGTCCCTGCATTGATGGTATGGATAACAGGGATGTGGCACAGGTATCATCATATGCACAGGGTGTGATGTGGGTTTGCCAGAGGCCTAGGCTGAGCCATTTGGTTGATATCATGTGTGTGGGTTAGGGGGTTCTTTATTAAATGGGCTGTGCAGACGTGGTGTGTGTAGGCATGGAGGTGCCTAGCTGTGCTGGTGATGTGTGTGTATATGTATGCACACATTTCTGCCATGTGGCTGCCGTATACAGGAGTATGTTGAACAGCTGCAGACAATACATGGCAGTGTGTACAGTTCATCGTGTCTGGCCATTGACACGGGAACTGTGCCTGCTAGGGGTTGCACGGTCACTACCAGGCAGAAGCCAAGATATGGTACTCTCTTTGATGATGATGACAATTGTCCACTGGATCCACATCCCTGTTGGGACTGGCCAGGACCATGTGCACATGGATTGCTGTGTTGTGGTGTGGACAGCACCCCCCTGCAGTGATGGTGCTGGTACTGCCACTACAGGAGCGGCCTTGAACTGTTGCATGTCTATGTAGACCTCCACCTGTTGGTGTTGCTGACCTACGTCCATGTTGCCAATGCCCTACTCACACCACATGCTCTACCACAGATACCACATGGTCAAGGATTCCCACCATCTCACCCAACCATCTATCCATGACCTCTGCAAAATAACTGTGGGCACCTGAAGATCATGGATGTAGTCACATACAGCAGAAAGAGTAGCCCCCTGCAGCCTCAGACCATCTCTGGTGTAAATAAAATAAATAAAACATTGCAGACCACCACTGTGTTCCAAAATTTAATTCACATGGCAGACATCCATAAAAACACAAAGTCGATGGATAAAATCAATGAATGAAATTCCAAGAAGCTTCAGTAAACCAATTGTCAAATCCTTAGCGCTTTCGGATACTAACCCTTCTTCAGATAATCCTACACTACTAGGGATGTGAAACAATAGACTGAATTAGAGGTGACAAAGTGGATAATTGAGTTGTTGGCTCATAGAGCACCATGGCTCAATGAGGCAGTCCCCATGAGACCTGCCTTAAAAAATAGGCGGGTGCTTTATTAGAGATGATTGAATACAACATAGTTTAAATATTTTCTCCTGAGTAGTGTAGGATTATCTGAAGAAGGGTTAGAACCCAAAAGCGCTAAGGATTTGACAATTGTTTTTACTGAAGCTTCTTGGAATTTCATTCATTGATTTTATCCATCGACTTTGTGTTTTTATTGATATCTGCCATGTGAATTAATTTTTGGAACACAGTGGTGGTCTGCAATGTTTTATTTATTTTATTTGGACTGTGAGGTGCATATAGCAGACCTTTGGTGAGATCCCTACATTTTGTTCTTTCTACCATCTCTGGTGTAATGTTCCATATGTGCCTGTGCCTCCATTATGGCCCGAAACATGCATCTGGTGACACCTGCTGTGGAACTTCTGCCAGGGCATGATGGCCAGCAGCCTCCTATGCTGCTCCCACACTGTACCAATGCCACAGTACATCTGCCTGTGTGGGACCTCGCTGGTCTTCTGGCTATGGCCGCTGTGTGCAGACACACTTCCCATAGTCAACACACTTTCCTGTCCCATGCCACCACCTGCCAACTGTCCCTCATCTATGGCCACTGGTGATGGGGTATGTATGAGCATTGTGACTGTCTGCAGGGATGGGGTGGATAAAAGTGGGATGTCAACCACTGGCACAGATTCATCCCCTGACAACCCTGCCTGCATCTCACTATGCCTATTATCATTGTCAGAGTCTGTATGGACACTAACATCAGTTTGCCTGCAGGAGGGACCTTGACCCACCTCGCCACCTGTGAGGGGCAGACAGGTAATGTAAATTAAGACCTGTAAATTATGGTTTACTTCTACACACACTCTCTCTCACACACACACACACACACACACACACACACACACACACACACACACACACACACACACTTGCAGGTGAAGTGACACAAAGATATTACACAGACCTCCCGTTACCCAACAGTCAGCATGCATGACATATGGCACTCATCAGCATGCACTGCAGCCATATTCAGTCCTTGTTACCAACATTATACATTTCTGTGATGCATGAGTTGTGTTAGTAGGTGATGCCCCTTGCCCTGGAACACACTCCACCCATGTGCACAGTATTGCTGTCCACCTGCACAGCACACTGTCATGTACTGGGCACCATACCTCACAAGTGTACACACCATTGCTGAATGTGTATATGTGTGGCAGTTATGTTTGTCTGTTGCTCACAGCCCCTATGCGTTTGTCTGACACATACGTGAGATGATATGAGGACTGATTTTGATAATTAATGCCTGTCCTTTGATTTGCAGATCTCATCATCTGCAGTGTGTGTATGTGCAATAAAATCTGGTGACACTGACAACCTTCAAAGCTCAATGTGGATATGAGGAGTGTACACACCTTTGTTGACATGCCAGCCTCTTCTTTGATAAGCAATGAGGCCACAATTCTGCATTTATTAACATTACACACACCTGATAGGTGACATACGACCTGTGCAATCCAATGCAGTATCAAACAAATGTGTTAGTTGTGCAGATGCTGAATGAGATGCATACAATATGTGGTTTGCATAAGTGTGCACACCCTTAACACAATGGTTTGTTGAAGCACCTGTTAAGTGAACTACAACAGTCATTAATTCCTGGAAGGGGTATACTAGCATGTCCCATCTTCACTTGCCATTATTTGGTCAGTATGTCCTACAAATGTCCCCCAACCCTACCAGATTGCAAGGACAGCTCAAGTGCACAGCCCTTGGAGGTCACACAGTGACTTCACTATTGCTGTAGAGTCAGGGTTATGTCTGGCACAATTCAGAACCTAGACTGTGTTGAGATACAGCCATTCTTACCGTGCTTTAGATGTATGCTTCAGTTCAGTGTTCTGTTTCAAGATGACACCCTTACCCATCCTCAGCCTTATTGCAGATGTTTGACAACTATGGGCCACACATGAAAGTTATTTTGCAGTGTTCCAAATTCCAAACACCATGTCTACTGGCCTAGTTCCAGCTAATAAACAGCAAACCTAAAGGTGTACACTGGCACCAGCAAGCTAAAAATTGGGGATGGTGGCCCTGAGGTGGAGTGAGGTGTTGCTTGTGCACCACACATATCTTTATGAATACTGTCTGTAGTTTTGAGCCTTGGTCTCATGACACCATTACACATTGCAACACATGCCTTTGGGAGACTTGATGTTATGCTTATGCTACCTGTAGAGAACCCTGGATGATGTATCATGTGAGACAACTCTTCCATCTGATTACTCTAACCCATAGGCCACACTTGTGTAGAATCCAGGCAATTGTCGACATAGGTACTGCACAGGCAGTACTTGCTAGACATTCCTGCAAGTCCCTCAGTGTTGCTACATGTTTCTGGGCAGCCTCCATGACTAGTTTGCAACATGCTTTGTCATCTGTTTCGGATGGGAATCTGTTTATTTTCTACATCAATATTGTCCCATACTTCATACACACATACATGACTGTCTGCACTGCTTGCCATGGTATATGCAATATTTCCCACTCCTGAGTGCTACCTTTCAGATATGGGATCCATTTCATGTTTTGTAAGATGTACTTGGTGTGACATTGAGACCCTGTACTTGATTGAAAGTGTGAACTCAAGAAGAGTGAATGCTGTCAGTACATCACAAGTTGCTTCCACAATACATTATTTGGAGTGTGTGCACACATATGCTTCCAGTGTTTGTTAAGGTATGCATTCCCCATATTTGTTATCCTAACATAGGATTCCATATTACACATTCATTGCTCATGTTAGGATCACATTACAGGTTGTAAAATATGTGGAATGTGGTATTGTGGTTTGTCGTTGTTTATATCAGGAACAGTTGCCATTGTAATAGTGGTGTATACACTGTTGTAGCCAATCTATAAGGGCAATGTTTCAAACATGTCCCTACTGTAGGCCATTTGTCCCACCATTATGTCCATCTCTGTCCACACATCTTGCACTGACAGGTTGTTAGGTATACTGCAGGACTCTTACATATCCTTTAGATATGCCACTATGGTGACCACTGTGATGCAGTGCAGTTGACACCAAAAATAAGTGAACATGTAAAGCATGCATTATGGGTAGGTGTGTTAAATGTGTGTATGACAAATAGCATGGCCATAGCATGGCCGGTGTATTGGCAAACCTGAACAAAACAACTCCATACTCACCAGCTACAGGATGCTGCCCCAGTTGTATACCTGAAGAACCTAAATAGTTGTGTGAGAGAAGTAATGTCAGTAGCCAGATCTGTGGCATTGGTACAGTGTGGGAACAGCATTTCAGCACATCGACAGTACAAACCCACAATACTAGAGATTATGCACATCTGTTCATTACTACACTGCAGTAACAGACTATTTTATCTGACATATGCATGTAGATACTTTACAGATGAAAATGGATAAGCAACAGTTGTCTAGTAATGTGCCCTGGGGCCTTACCTTCATGGTCCTCATCCATTGTGTGGGTGGCACCCACCTCCACTATGCTGTCTTCAGCCTGCTGGCTTGTCTGGCAGGTGGGTGTCTAAAGGCTGGTGAGGAGTTCCTCAGCATGTGTCAGTGGGGGGGGGGGGGCTGGGTGGCATGACCCCCTCACCTGTGGCTAACTGGTCCCTCCTAACTGCGGCAACATGCTGATGGGCATGGTGGATCAGATCTGTGAAATGATGCCACACCTGCTCATAATTTCAGTTGTGCAGGCTGACATAATTTACCCTGTGAACAAGCTCATTCCATAGGATGGTCATCTCTTGCAGATCCTGTGCCCTGCAGCTGAATAGTATGGCATGATGCATGATGAGGTATTGGATGATTGCCTCATTTTCATGGTTTGTAAATGTGGGGAGACATTCCTGGGGCATTGTACCTGGAAGACATAAACAGGATAAAAGGTCAAAGGACCTCATACGGTTGTCCACTTGCACATCAGCAGTGGATATTACTTGCAAATAATTGAGACTATACCATAACACTGTGAGCTATCATGGCTTTGACATTTTGCATTACACTCCTGACCTTGACCTGTCCAGTTCCCCCAGTTTTGGACACTTAATGGCATAATCCACTATTCACCATTCATTTCTATGTAGAAGGATGCCAGTGGCCATCTTCCATGTTGATGGTGTGTGGATGATGTCATGTCTGTGTTTGACTGTAGTGCATGATGGAACCATGAGCACATACCTGTGTTCATGTAGGAGACAAACTGTGATGTTCTCATGCCCCATGGAGACTTGCTGTTGTTGCTATCAATCAGCATTATGTCCATGCTCACCACTGATGTGGGCAGGAGTGTGGTTGATGTGCATATCCCCCTGTACTAATGTTGTGAACAGTGTGCCACTGTTCCAGACTATCCTGTCTGATGCAGGTTGCCTGTATCCATGGCATGTGTGTATGAGGTGTGCTTTACCCCCAGTACAGGTTGACGTGTTACTGGCTCTGAGACTGCATACATTTGTGTAGACATGGTTGCAATTGGCCTTGGTGGTTTGGATATATCTGATTTTGGGCCTATATTATATTTTCGAAAGCCGACAATGTCGACTTAAACATTGTCAACACTAGAATAGTGAAAGTGCAGAACATTGAACGGGTAAATGGAAATATACGTAAAGGGAGATTTCTGTTTACTTCAATATAGTGCAGTCTAAGAGTTGGTATATTTAAATAGCAGGGGTGTGAGGGGTGCAGGGAGGCTTGCCCCCCTGCCTACACCTTTAGATTTTCTTTTTTTTTTTAATTTATTTTTATGAACATTCGAAATTTTAATAGTTCAATCAATAAAGGTTGACCTTTAGTGATTCGAACTATTAAACTTTCAATGTTCTAATATAGACCCTCTGATTTCTAGTCATAGTCAGCCTTACAAGAAATCTCCTGTGAACCTACATACTTTCTCAGATAGAAATGCACTTGCTTCCAAGTTGTGGTGTGCATCTAAGTGTTCCTGCACAGCCACTATAGCAACCTATTATGTGCTTTTGGTCTTGGTGCTGTCCACCAAGGGAGATTACTCTATCATTGCTGGAAGATGGTTGTACAGGTAAGGTACTGCTGATTCCATATAGCTACAGTGGATATGAAATGTACACACCCCTGTTACAATGCATGGTACTTGTGAAATTGGAACATGACCCCACAAAAGCACATGTCAACACAACCCCCACCTTTGATGTGTCCTAGAGCCTGCTCAGTTCAATAGGGAACATAACAACTTGTCCTGTGGAAACATATGGGAAATAATACTCAGTACAATAAGCCAACTGAATGTGTGTGCACACCCTTATACTGATATGTTGTGTAAACACCTGCTGAGATGATCACAGCATCCATTTGTCTTGGTTTGTACACTAACATCATATCATATCTTCACTTGACAATGGTTGCTCACCTTCTAAGAAACAGCTTTGTTTCTTTTTCAATAGAATTGTATAAGTTATGGGTCACATTTGAGGTGAGAAATGTTTTGACATGACTTTTTGTGGTTTCACTGGCATACAGCACACAGACCTGGCATTCCAACAGGAGTGCGTACACTTTGATATCCAGTGTATATGGGTGTTGACATAGCTGTTAGAGGTAGGCATGGACAGTGGGTCATAACACAGTTGTACACTTCTCTGATTACTGCATGATAAACATGCCTACTGTAGTACCCATATCAGTGTCATGGCAATGCAACAGTCAGTAGCAGTACACATTTTATTGTGTTGTATACAGTGACAATGATAATACACACATGTGCAACATGCACATACTATTTTCCAGACTGCTTGTGACCCATGTTATTACTTGTGTGCCTTTCAGCTGAACATCCGCATACATACACATGCTCAGGGGATACCTGGTATACATTTGTATTCTATGTCATTCTGGCATGCTGTATTTACAGTTTTGCAGTTCAATCATACATCTCAACCTGTTATACCAGGACTTCTGGTCATTGGTCCACATCACTGGGTGACAAAACAGGGAAGTCAATTTTGATAAAGTATTAATATAGCTGCCATAACACAAGTATATGTGTAAGTCATGACAGATATCTGTCACAACTGTGATCTCAATGCTTTAAATGTATTCTGACATTTTAGATGATTCTCGATGTATATACTTATAATATTATTTTTAATTTTTATTTTTAGGAATAGAGTTTGTATGTTCACAGTTGTTTAAACCGTATTACTATAACTTGCTAGTTTTAGGTTTGGTAGTTGGTCTGATGAAGAAGCTATAAGCGTAACCAACTGTTGTATGTGTGCAATAATAAGATATATTTTTTACTCCTGTTGTGGATTTGTTGCCTTTGTTGCCTTTTTCTACATGCTTGGTTTTCATCTGAGTTTGGACAGAAGTGTTTAAACTGTTCTCTGCTTTGCTCCCAGTAACTTTTGTTGCTTTTATTGTTATCTCTTGCCGTTTACTGGGTGCATTTACTCTGAGTGGACCTATTTTCTACGTTTTGGATAACTGTGAACATTGTCCAGAGGAACACTGTACAGCTGAATGTTATTAATTTAATATATCACATGCAGTTTAACACACACATCTGCAACAGTGTTTTACTATGCTCATGCTCTATATAGTTATCATACATTTACAATACAAACATGCATAATACTCATATTCACAGGTAACATATGGATATGGGTAACATCCCATTAACTGGCCTAGCAGTGGCACAGACACAACTGTTTGACAGACACTCTAGTGGTTGCCATATGTGAGCTGTCCTTTTCCAGGGTGTGTCAGGCTCCTCAGCAGTGACCCAACCTATCCACCTCTTAGAGCATCACATGTGGACAAAGCCTAACATTAGGGGGGGATATACAGGGACAGACCATAGCTATGCCTATTACAAACCTATGTCATTTTCAGCATGATACATTTTGCATTATCAAGATTGTTCTGAAAGTGATGGGGTCTGAAACTCATGTGTCTGTCATGACGTCATTACTTCCATCTCCAGCTATTTGCCAGACTAATATAGATGTTTGGAGGAACAGAACAAACACTATGATGACTAAATCTTGATATTCTGTGAAGATCTGCACAGTTGACAGGTATGGCTCATTGCAGACAGAGCCAGATGCTACGTCCATAGCATTTGTTCAGCAGGACATCATTACAGAGAGTGTTGAAGGCACATATACATCTTTCATAATCATCGATCCCATCATTACAGACCAAGTACTACATTCAATCACATGCTTACATGTTTCACATACCTGGTTTATCTTTAGGTTCCTTCTGTGTACAGGATGTCTTCTTGTTTCTTATGTCTTATTTTGAGGTTTTGTTTATGTGTTTCTCTCTCTCTCTCTCTCCACTACAGGGATCGAGCTTGTTTGAGTACGTTGAAGTATGGCTTTTGTAGGTAATGCTCATGTTCAGGTGATGGCCTCTGCATCAATTTCTGTTCCCCACTTGCTAACTGTATGCAGGCAGCTGTGTAGATCTTCCAATAGCCAATGTCATAGCAACCCACTACTATAAATAACTTAACATGTGGGCATTGTCCCTTTAACTTTCCTGTATGGAAGACATCCTTCATTTGTGGGGGCAGCAGTATTACAGACAGCAGGTAGGAATACCTCTTACAACAGAACATGTGGACACAGGTCAACTACATCTTTGTATAAGGTTCCAGACATAGGGACAGTGTGTGAGTATTGCTGTTATATGCATTGAATACTGCTAAGTTTACAGGGTTTGTGTGTACATACTAGTTTTGCATGGAATGCAGTCTGTCTGCATAGCTCTCAACTGTGGGCCTATCCACATGATGGCCAGAGGATTGGCTGTTATGTTTTGTCTGTTATCCACACAGGTCTTGTCCCTGATATATCAGTGGCATTCTCTCCGTTGATTGCTATCAGTACATGGCAACATCCATTTGTGTTTCTTACTTCATATTCCTGAGTAAGGGTATGCTGCAACCAATCCTGTAACACCATCAACATTCACAGTGTATAACAGCAATATTTCAAATATGGCTCTGTGTTTTGGCTTCTGTCCTCCAGTTTTATACCAGGTTTTGTCCAGATGTCATGCAGTAAGAGGTTAATAGGTATAGTTTATCATTATTTAGTGCTGACATTCCTGTTATAATTTTAGTGATGTTGTGGACTCCCACACAAGTTGTGGGGTAGTGTCCATATATATGAGGGCTACATCTGGACCACACATGTGTGACCCTGTACAGTCTGGAGGTCAGTGTATAGAGAACACTGTTATATGCCCTTGTAAGAAATTTTATGGGGGAGGTATTAAATGTTTTTAACCTAAGCTGTTACAAAATGTGAGGAATATAAGAGCTTACTGTCTTGCACACAGTTCTGTTTGTCAGTGTGATAGTGACGTTTTAAGTTAAGCAACTTAAACATTATGTAACAGATACATTTACACTGTGACAATTGATACTTTTCCCCCTGGGGGTTGACTACAGAGTGTAATTGGATGCTGCTGAACTACATCTGTAATTAAGTGTTGACTGATTCTTGTCATCCAGGCAAGTGAGTTTTTTACTGTTGCACTACTTGAAGGCTTTAGCCTAGACAACAAAGTATGTTATGTTTTGCAGATTACTGTATCATATGTTTTCTTTAAGAGTTGCATTAATCAGTTATTATGTATTTCAAACACCTTAATGCTATAAGAAATGGCATAAACAACTGAACTGGTACTCAAATAAACATTTGTATGTATGCAAACTATATGGTGTCATGTCCTTTGCATTGTGTGTGGGTATATGTTTCATGCAATAATTCTCATTTGTAGGAAAGAATCAGACACTGACCATTTGAAAAGGTGGCAAGTGAAGGAATAATGGCTGTTTGATATTCTGTGCACTCTCTATATATACTCTCTTTATATATAGCTATAAGTATTTATATATTTATATATGCATGTATGTATTATATATATATGTGTGTTTGTGTGTGTGTGTGTGTGTGTGTGTGTGTGTGTGTGTGTGTGTGTGTGTGTGTGTGTGTGTGTGTGTGTGTGTATCATTAGAATGTTTAGTGCTTACACATTGTACATTCCCTATGGTAGACTGACTGTTCTGCATGATATGTTAGAGAAATCATTCCATCTTACAGCTCAGATGGCTTAGTGGTAATTTGCTATGGCTATGTTATGTAGGGTCCTGGGTTCAAGACTTGCAAGGACTGGTTATTTTTTGGCAAGGCAGAACAGTTCAGCTGTGGAGGAAGGGATAATGGCAATAATTACAAGAGGCCCCTATTTTGGGCCCCTTCACACCAATTTACAGTGCCTTTGGTCAGATGTTTTGCAGTGAGAGGTTCAGAGTGTGTATCCAATGTCCAAATGTACTACATAAACACACACACACACACACACATATATATATATATATATATATATATATATATATATATATATATATATATATATATATACACATACATACATACATACATACATATATAAATACATTTTCCCTACTGTTGAATGACTGTGCTGCATTATATGTTTGAGAAAATATCACACATGTCTACAGCTCAGATGGCTTAGTGGTAAGTTGCTGTGACTATGTTGTGCAGGGTCCTGAGTTCGAGATTTCCAAGGGCTGCTTATTTTGTTGCTGGGCAGAACAAAGGCTGTTGGATACAGAGTGAGTAAGGCACTTTTAAGCAGTTGTAAGCAGGTTTGCATGGCTTTGCATGGTGGTAAGCAATGCTGACTTCTGGTTAACTATGCTTACAGACAGTTAAAGTTCTTAATCTGCATAGGCATTGCTTAGCACCATGCAAACTGTCTTAATCCTGCTTACTACTGCTTAAAAATGCTTACTCCCACTTACCCCCGTGATAATTGCTTTAAAACAAAAGAAAAAATGGGTGATAGGAAAGTGGTGAAAAAGGGGGCATGCAGAGGGAAAGTAGGTAGGGATGCACAGGATGGGTGTAGGGAAGGTCCATAGCTGTCCATTTCTTCTACAGCAACAGCTGTGCATATATACTTAATTTTGAGGTATATTTGGACACTCAAACCCCTGAGAGAGGAGCAACATTTTTTGGGGGCCATAGATTGCCCTATTTTTATGGTGAGAGTGGGATGTTGGAGAAGGATAGTAGGTATATTTGGGGAAGTAGGTTGGGTAGGAAGACAGGCAAGACAGCATATAGGGGCGGTATATGACACATGTGGGGGGTAAACACCTTGGACGAGGAGGGGTGTTTGGAAATCAGAAGACCATGAGCCCCCAAATGGAAACAGTGGGACTGAGGTCTGCACCCTTGGAGAGTCACCACTGCACCTTCAAGGCCCCGGAGGTGGCTGTGCTGTGGGCTGAGCAGGAGGGGCAGGCTGACCCTCTAATTGTGCCACGTGACCCTCAGGATGGTGTAGCAGATCTCCAAACTCCTTTTGCAGCTCGCTACACACCAAATCCCGGATCTGGCTTCAGATGACAGGATCCTGTCCGCGCCCACTCCTGGAGGGAACAAGCCCCATCCTCTGAGGCGGTTCCATCTGAAGGTGGTGCAGGACCAGCGGACAAGGAGGTCCTGTCTTGGGTCACAGACATGCTGGGGCCTGGTGCCATGGCCAGATGAGGTGGGAGAGGTGGGTCCGCTGGGACCAGCCTTCCCATATGTGCTATGGTGTTACAGTTTTAGAACATATGTAGGTTAGTAATAGTCAACACAATCCAGGATTAGTTATAACAGCATGCATAGATATTCCCATTAACCCAAAACAACAGATTTGGAACAGTTGCATAGCAAACAGAACACATGCATATATGGAACCACAGTGGCCATTACAATGGCATGCAGGTTACTTTGATAGCAAGAGGTCACCAATGATAGTATTTCAACATGGAACATTAATAGAAACACATTTCAATATTTGTTGAACAATAGGACATATGTCCCAACAGTAGGTCTGGTGTAAAACATACCTATTGATTTGTGTGTTTTGCTTATTGTTGCGGATATGGTGGAGGGGAGAGAGAGATGTCAATTAACAACTTGTATATCCTTGCAGTACTCACAACTTTAATAATCATTGCTCTAATCATTACTTTACAGGTTTTATTACAATAACCTATGGCCTTGGTTTGGGCAGTGGTATGTTTGTACACAGTGTATACTTCAACTGTCTTATAGCTAAATTCTACTTCTCTTACCTGGTAGACCTGTGGAAGGAATATTTGTTAACACTACCTGACTGTTTCTACACATATTCCCATATTCCTAGTTATAATTCTGCACATAACTTCTCAGCTTCTTAATGCAAAACATCTGTACAGAGCTTGACAAACTGGGGGTAAAAACATGGATATATTTTAAATATTGCTCTTATAAACTTTTAGAAATTTGCTAGAGTAACAGGATTTGTTTGAATATACATTTTCTGTAACATCTGAAGTCTGAAACTCAAATGTATGTCATTATTTCGTGACTAGAATCCTGAGATCATCCCAGTGATTTGCCAGGAAAAAGAGGAACAGACCAAAAATGTGAGGCAAATATCTGGACATTCTGCAGAAATCTGTGAAGTTGAGAGGTATGATTAAGCATTCAGCTTACTACCACTCTTGGGATTTGAATCATGGCTATGTGTGCTAAAAATACAACAAGTTGTGTTTCATCAGAGCAAGCTATTTAGAAAGTGCTGTCTCTTTCTTCAGTATTTTCTAAGTCTCTCTTGGTTGTACAATCTGAACTTGTACTTACAACAGTCGTATACAGACATTCCTAGACATATTTTTTTGTAGCACAGTGTGAGAAACAGTTGACACAACAGTACTATTTCCATACCAGATCTTGGTGAATGCAACATGTGAGGCCATACAATACCAGAGTAAACACAGCCAGTCCAGGATTTAGGACTTTATTGCCAGGCAGTTACAATTTTATTTAAATATGACCTATATGGGACTATTACTGTCATATTGTCTGGTTTATTCAGTACAAACCATACACATTTTTTATAGTACCAGGTAGCATTTTACTTCTTTATATTTATTTGGTATGACTACTACAAGCAGGATTGTTACTCACCAGCCTCACGATGCAGCCTTTGCAACCTGCTGTATGGGTTCCTGGTTCACAGCCTGCTCAACTGCAGCTGTAATGAGAATAGAGAAACATTTATGCATACCTATCCATCACATACACAGGCCGGACTTTGGTAAACAATTATTGCTATGAATACTTACACACTGCTGGGACATCTCCCCTGTCTCTTGATTCTTGGCCCCACTGTTCCAAGTGCTCCCTCTTCCTCCATTTCAAGTCAGTATAGTGGTGCCAGACCTGCTCACCAGTCCGAGGGTTACCAGTGGCCCTGGTGAGATCATGGGCGAGACTTTCCCAGGCTTCAGCTTTATATTGGGAGCCCTGGTATTGGTCCTGCAGCAGTCTCATGTCATGGTTTTTTACCAGGAGTCCTACCATGAACTCAGACTCATGTATGCCCCAGCGCTGCACCCAGAAGCGCATACCCTCTCCAATTCCTGCCATAGAGTGGGAGCTACAACCAGCTATGAGCTGTAATCCCACCTGAGGGGTTAAAATACAGCCGATTTCCCACCCTTTGCCATGATTGGACAGTTTTGAAAATTATGAGCTAAGATAAGCTAGGGGCAAACCTGCTTAACTAAAGTTGGCAGTGCTTAAAGAGGCAGGTTCAGCATTGCATACCAATGGACAACTCTACTTAGCTGGGCTATTCATTGCTTAGTATTCATATGTACACACTGCTTATACCCGGTCTGCATACCTGTGTAATGCTTAGCATTGCTTTGCTTATGTTTTATTATATTGGTCTAACACCTGTATGGGATTGATTCATCATTCATTACATAATATAGATTTATTTACCTTCCCTGACATTCCCCAATGTGCTGTGATTAATTTATTCTTGTGTAACTATACTGTATGGTACACTTGTGTTTATATAGGGGTTTTACTACTTTATTACAATGACACCGCACATCTGGGCCTAATACCAGAGGGTTGAGAAAAATCAGTTACTACTTACATAAATATGAAAAAAATTTAATTTTAATGTCTACACATACAAAATAGAAATGGCTTTCGTTAGGCTCAAACAGTAAATGACTACATGCAAGGTGTATGCTCTAACCGCTATACTATTTTACTTATGTTTATGCTGGATGTCTATTGCTTTTTAACTTATCGTGCCGTTTCAGCTGAACTAAGCATAGCTAAGCAACGGGCACACCCATGCAGCTACGCTTAAACTTTATTATATGTATAAAAAAAAAGGTTTATTTGTTGTGTTATTTTATTTGTACCCTTCAGAATATCCATGCTAATGCTGAACCTGTTATTCCATCAACTTTCTGCTGTGTGGGACGATTCTCCCTTATGGCTTTGTCCACATTCCTTACTCTGATGGGCTGGGAGGTGTGTGCTATGTGCTTATGCTGAATCTGTTATTCTATCAACTTTTGGCTTGGTAGTGGTGATTATCCCTTATGGCTTTGTTCAGATTTCATACCCTGACGGGTTGGGGGTGTTACAAGCATTCTTGCTCATTTTAAATTGCCGAATGGCAATTCTGGAGTGCAGGAGGTGTATGTATTGTGAGAGCTCTGCTCTCAGACACACCCCCTGCACTTGTACACAGAACCATGTCCGTTTTACAGCACGGCAGCATGCCTTCATACATATGCATGGTGTGCTGCCATGCTGAACAGGAACGGTCCCTGCCAGGCAGGCATAATTTTTTCCTGCATGGCTGCATGCTAAATTTGGTGGATAGTCTTTTGCATAAAGTGAATTTTATACAGTTTTTGTAAACATTTATAATATAATTCTTGTTTAGCATTGCATTTGGTGTACACATTAAAAAGGTAAACTCTCAAAACTCTTTTTGACATATCTCAATAAACTTTTCAAGAAATAATACATGAATGCTTCGGTATATGTAGCAATATCTTATGCTATCAGCCATAAGAATTTAAAAGTGGTACTGTAATAAATATGTGAACTCAATATGGAATTTGGGTAGTCCAGTTTACACTCATTAGTAGTGGGGTTTTAACACTGGCATATTTCTGGTGATAAAATGTTATATTTACAAATAAATATATATCTGCATATTCATTCTGCTTTAATAATGTCAATTTAAAGTAGACATCTTATGAGTATCTGTTGCATTTCCCTTTGTGAAAAAAAGTCCTATGAGCATAGTTTAAATAAAAAAAATGTCATGCAGCTTTGTAAACTGCCACATTACAATACTTTTATAAACTTCAGTTTGATCCCTACATATATGTAATGCACTGTCTAAACTGCAGTTTGATATATATTTTAGCAAAATAGTTAGGAAATTATCAATCCAGCATACACTGCACTTAAATGTTGATTCCAGAAATAAGAGCTCATGCACAGATCTAGGTTTGAAATTGCCAGTACTGTGTTCGTTGTCAACAAAATCTTTTTCAGATCATGAAGAGGTCACTAATCTGGTTAAATATGATTGAATTTTACTTGTAAAGCAGTTACAAATGAAAGTGGATATTTCTTGGATATATGCTACATGCCTTGCCATTAAAGAAGACTCTCACACTAATGTGCATTTGCATACATGCCTTCATACTTTGTCTATAGAATGCACTATTTCCACTATCATTCTTTTTTGTTTTAAATACTGTTTCATTATCATTGGAAGAAAATATTTACTTTCTCTTATAACAGTATGCAGAACCCAAAAGAATGTATCATGCCACAAACTACAGTATTACCAAACACCATTGAAAAATATATGTCACACTGTCATTTGTCTATTAAAATGCCATACCCTCTGTATAAAATCAAGAAATACTGTCTTACTGATAACTGTGTCTCATACTGGTATTAGCCAAAGAATGGGCAGCATGTTATCTTCACCAAGGATGATTCCACAATAATAACAAAAGATGATTGATTTTAAGAATTGTCAAAAAAACAGCAAAGGTTACAAGCACGGCTTAGTTCAAAATATTTAATTGGTACAGAAAATATACAGGGTAAGCGCTTTCACGGACCAAAACTCCACTTCACCAGACCATAATAGAGCATGTCAGCAGTTACTCAACATTGAAACCTGTTTCATCCACTACAAATCAAGTTTGAGAGTGATGTAGTATTTAGCATTAATAAATACAAATGTACAAAAAACATATATATAAAACTTATGGTTACTGATATGCTTGCACTGATAGACGAGAATAAATATAACCATCTCATTTATAAAAAAGCATGCTTAAATATTTGGTTAAAAACTCAAAAATCCTAATAAAAAACCTTAATAAAAAGTGTTTAACTACAAATCATCTGACTCAACTTAATTAAAACCTACTAATGCTTCATGGCTAGCTCCTTAAAATGGTTTAAACGAAACTCTGCTGTTTAAACCAGGATACCTATCAGATTGTAATTTTAGTATCCACTTCTGCTCAACAGATTCAGTTCTATTATTGAGGTCTCCCTCTCTAACACTGACATGTAAAGTTTCTACAACAAAAAACTTAAACCTATGTTCACAGCCTTCCTTTATCACATGCATAGCTAAGGCATTAGACTCTTTAGAGTTCATGATGTCATGAAGATGCTCTAAAAATCCTATCTTTAAAGGGTCTGTTCATTTTGCCAATATAATATGCGTAGCATGTCGTACAAAAACTAAAATACACTAGATTCTTGGTATGGCAGTCAGCATAAAAATCAATATTAATAACAAAACCTAGCTGTGGGTGTGTAAAATTACCTCCTGAGTAAATATACGCACAAGCTCTACATCTTCTACATGTAAACGCGCCTACTCTTTCTGACTGCACATGGGTGCTGTGTTTCAGAGGTCTATAATGTAGTTGTTTCTTCAAAGATCTATTATTTCTAAACGTGAAATCAGGTTTATTATTGATAACACCTCGCAACCCGGGTACTGTTAACCTAGGGTCACATTTAGAAAGGGATGTAATTTAAAAGCTATTTTGGAACATACAAACACCCCTAACATACGCAGACCTGGGATGAGTAAATGTGAAAATTGTAATTATTGTAAGTTCATTGAGGTGACTGATTTCTTTATTATCAATGGTACACGTTATAAAATAAGAGGGAAGTTTAATTGTAACTCTACTTTCATAGTGTACTTAGCTATGTGTAAAATGTGCCCTGCATTTTATGTGGGCAAAACGGAGCGGAGATTACGAGATAGACTGTATGAACATCAATATGCTATTAATAAACAGAAGTTAGACAATGCCCTAGCAAAACATATTTGTACTAACATAGGGCATACTTTTAAGTTTATTGTTATGGATGAAATGAAAATAGACCATAAAGGAGGACCAAGACAACTGAAATTAGAAGAACTAGAATTAGTTTGGCAAGTCAAATTAAATGCTTGCCTGGGTTAAATGATACTTTTTCTATTTCAAGTATTCTAAGATTTAGAAGTCTTAGAAAATAATTATCCACAATAAAGTAAAGAAAAATAAAATTAAATAATAAATAAATAACATTTTTTTAATAAATATACATATAATGTATACGCACATTTTTAGATATATATATTTAACACCTTTTGTTAAAAACTTCTTGTGCAATATGTAATATACATTGTTTACTAATATAGATATATATATATATATATATGTTTTTATTACATAAAAACAATTGTTTTAAGTATTTTAAGGTGTAATAGAAGTAAGAGCTGATTCAGTATATTTCTGTATTGTGTAGGTTGATATGAGAGTATATGTGTCCTTGGTTTTATTTTACCTTTGTTTTATTTTACTATGCCTTTAAATATGTGTTTAATTGGTAGCAGCTGATTATTTAAATGGCGGTTTTTCAATTTGAAAACTGTTTTCTGAAGAAGTCTTCGTATTCACAGTAGACGAAAAGCACTTAAATAAATATCTGTTCTTTTTTAGCCCTTACTACTTGGACTACTACTTTATTTTTAGTGACTTCCTACGGTTTGGAGTTTTGGTTTGCTGGACCTGGCTTGTGTTTTGTTTTCCAAGTTCGTTGCCGTTTTTTGTGCTTCTTAGTTATTTATGGCTTCAGGCTCAGAAGCTGTCTCCTCTCCGTTTAAGCCTGACAGTACACCTGGAATTTTTAAATCTTCAAATAGTGATGGGCAAGTCCACGCTCCCGTTTTGGCAGTCGCTGTGGATGATACGGATTCAGTAATGAACTCTACAAATGTCGTGGATAATATCATTGAAAAAATGGATGCCATCTTTAAAAGACTTGACCAAATTGACACTAACCAAAGTAAGTTGCATAGACTATACTCGCAAATAACACCTACACTGCAGCATGTTCTTTCGCCTGTTTATAGTGGCCGTAATTCACTGGATTTGGATTCGGCTACACAGGATAAATCTACTTGTTCTAGTTGTACTAATTGTATCCATAATCAAAAATCTTCTGTACAAGATTTGCATAATAATGTTCTGCATAATAACGTTTCTACACTCCAGCAAGTGCTCCCGCCTGTGCATAGTGGTCGTAAGCAACCGGATTTTGATCTGGCCACACAGGATAACTTTACCAGTTCCAGCTTTATTGACTGTGCGCAAAAAAACACAACTTATGTGCAGAACTTGCAGAATACTACATCTAGAGTTTTACATCACGTAGACTCTACCGCTCCTGTTAATGATTCACCGGTTGAGCGTATTCATTTGGTTTCTCCAGCTAAAGATGTTGTTAACCAAGTAATAGATGTTTCTGCTTCTATAAGAACTGGTCAGAACAGTCCCCCAGTTTCTTTTGTTGTTGAATCGCATACTCCTGTACAACCTGGATCTACGGTTGTACGACACGATTTACCTAACTGCAAGCAAGGTAATTTGCTTACTTCTTGGTTGACCAATGGGTTTTCTTTTTCTCAAGATGCACTAAACGACCAGCAAGATCAAATTATTTTGGAAGGTAATTCTCCTAATAATACTGATATTACTGATAAATTGAAATCTTTCGATTCACACTTAGTGAAATTAAGAAAACTCCAGCTAGAAATTGCGTACTTTAAAGAGTGTATTTCTCGTGGGATAGTGCCGAAAGGTTTATGGCGGCACTCTTACCCCACGGGTTTAGTACCTAACTCTGCTTTCCACTTAGAACTAATTGACATGTTCGATAAACAAGGTCTAGAATTATTAAATCTGATGATTAAACACTATGGTACATGGATAGAGGATCTGTCCCATAGTTTAACATCACTAGACCAAAGTATTCAGTCTGACCTTGACTTTGGTAGATATAAATATGAATATGGTCATATATTTACCAGCATTGACCAGTACTTGACTAAATTGAGAATTAATAAGTCTAAGAAGTTAGAAAGGGACAGTAAGGCATACAACACTAAGTCCGCCTATCCGGTCCCACACCAAGCTCAAGTATGGAAAAAACAGTCACCTAATAGTCAGTTTAATATGACATCTAAACCTGGTACTTCCAGTTCTATTAATACAGGGTACCAAGTATATGATCAGACTGGTACTGGTGAGATGACTTTCCTTGATAGCAATGACCAAAATGTCAATGATCACCGAGCAGCGAACATGGTAAATAATAGTTGGAGTAATAGACTGCGTAGTGCTAATAATAATCAGAAAATTAATGGTAACTGTGACCAGTTGCAAAATTTTCAACAGGGACTGGATTTGGGTGCCAAGCCGAAACAGTCGTTTCGACCTACCTACCAGCAAAGGAACAACCAACAGAAATTCAACAAAACCAAAAGTTAACAACTGTAAAGTTTTGTGACACTATTGTGACAATCCCGGATGATGACTTTTTTCCTGTTGATTTAACTTCTACTTCTGATGGACCTTTAGACCTGACTACTGACCCCGTGATAGATGAGGCAGCCATCCGGCATTGTCCCTTAGTGATTGTGAATAAAGCTAAAGACTTTAAAGTTTACAATTTCTCAACAGTGAACATTAGTACAGACTTTGTTGAATTTCTTTCTAAAGGCTTGACGTTTGTCCCTACACAGTCTATTAATTTAGCTAAAACTATTATAGATATCAAATTATTCGTTAGGAAACTGAATTTTAAAATAATTTTTGATAATCTTGTTAGTACAAGTTTTTCTAATAGTAATTTACATACTCCTAGTACTTTTAATCCACCTTTAGTGCCAATTTTGCAGACTTTTGAACAACTATGTGAATTTGACATCCGGGACTTGGCCAGTGATACACATAGGCACCAGACACACTTTAACATCAATAAAGATGAATGTGAGCTTTTGTCATTTATAAAAACACAGAATTTAAGGTTCTGTAAACCTGACAAAGGAGGGGGTTTGGTGGTCTTTGATATTACTGACGACAAAGACCGGATGTATAAACTACTGAATACTTCAGCTTATGAAGTGAGTTCACGAACTGAAGTTAATAAAGCTTACAACTTGATTAAAAACATTATTGAAGATTTATACATTGAAGGTAGAATTGAACAACATACCTATAATTATTTAGTTACTTTGTACCCTAGGTTCCCATGTATCTTTGGTATCCCTAAGATACACAAAGATTTAGAGAACCCCCCCCTCTTAGACCTTTGGTCGACAGTAGGGGTTCTCCTACGTACTCTGTTGCTAAATTTGTAGATGTCATACTTCAGAAATATTTGTGCCAAGAGGTCCAAATTTGTAAAGACTCTTGGTACTTTTTGGATAAGATCAATTCTATTAGTTTTAACACTAGTAATAACTTCCTTACTATTGATGTTAAGGATCTGTATACATGTATTCCCCATACAATAGCTGTAGAATGGGTTGGAATCTTACTTAATAAATACAGAGCCCCTCATAGCGAGGTTAGCTTAGTTATGGAACTAATTGATATAGTGTTGAGTAATAACTTTGTGATATTTCAAGACAAGTTTTACCATCAAAAAGTAGGTGTAGCAATGGGGTCGCCTTGTGGGGCCAGTGTTGCCAATTGTGTAATGGCTTATTGGGAGTCCCAATATATCCTTAATAGCTTTAATAACATCTTTAGAGATTCCTTGGTCTCCTATACTCGTTACTTAGATGATATATTCATCTTATTTAATGGTGACGAAACCCTTAGTGCTGATTTTGTACAATACTTGAACACTACAACAGAGTTTTTACAATTCACATCAACTTTCAGTACAAATTGTATTGCATTCTTGGACATTAATTTAGTAAAAGACTATCGGTTGAACTGTTACACAGCAAAAATTTATAGAAAGCCAACTTACTCTAACACCTTCCTTCATTACTCTAGTAACCACCCATTACACCAAAAGAAGTCAGTGGTGAAGGGTCAACTGGTGCGTGTCTCTAGGATGACTACCTTGGACACTGACTTTCTCCATGAGTGTTCACTCCTTAGGAGTATGTTTCTGGAACGTGGTTACCCGGAAACATTTCTCGACAAATTGATTAATGAAGTTAGTGTTAAGAGAAATAATAATGTATTCTTACCAATTCTTGCTGAAAAGACTACAATAGATATACAGGGTGATAGTAATAGTTTAATAAAATCTATTAAGTTAAATGGTGACCAAACACATGATAATAGAGTTAACCTCATAATTACTTTTTCACCACAAAGTTCTTCATGTATTAATATTGTTAGAAAAAATTGGAATTTATTTAAAACAAATGAAAATATTTATGCTAAATTAGGAGACTTACCTAGGGTCACATTTAGAAAGGGATGTAATTTAAAAGCTATTTTGGAACATACAAACACCCCTAACATACGCAGACCTGGGATGAGTAAATGTGAAAATTGTAATTATTGTAAGTACATTGAGGTGACTGATTTCTTTATTATCAATGGTACACGTTATAAAATAAGAGGGAAGTTTAATTGTAACTCTACCTTCATAGTGTACTTAGCTATGTGTAAAATGTGCCCTGCATTTTATGTGGGCAAAACGGAGCGGAGATTACGAGATAGATTGTATGAACATCAATATGCTATTAATAAACAGAAGTTAGACAATGCCCTAGCAAAACATATTTGTACTAACATAGGGCATACTTTTAAGTTTATTGTTATGGATGAAATGAAAATAGACCATAGAGGAGGACCAAGACAACTGAAATTAGAAGAACTAGAATTAGTTTGGCAAGTCAAATTAAATGCTTGCTGCACGCCTGGGTTAAATGATACTTGTTCTATTTCAAGTATTCTAAGACTTAGAAGTCTTAGAAAATAATTATCCACAATAAAGTAGAAAAAGAAAAAGAAAATTAAATAATAAATAAATAAAACTTTTTAAGAAATATACATGTATATGCACATTTTTAGATATATATACTTAACACCTCTTGTTAAAAACTTCTTGTGCAATATGTAATATACATTGTTTACTAATATAGATATATATATATATATATATGTTTTTATTACATAAAAACAATTGTTTTAAGTATTTTAAGGTGTAATAGAAGTAAGAGCTGATTCAGTATATTTCTGTATTGTGTAGGTTGATATGAGAGTATATGTGTCCTTGGTTTTATTTTACCTTTGTTTTATTTTACTATGCCTTTAAATATGTGTTTAATTGGTAACAGCTGATTATTTAAATGGCGGTTTTTCAATTTGAAAACTGTTTTCTGAAGAAGTCTTCGTATTCACAGTAGACGAAAAGCACTTAAATAAATATCTGTTCTTTTTTAGCCCTTACTACTTGGACTACTACTTTATTTTTAGTGACTTCCTACGGTTTGGAGTTTTGGTTTGCTGGACCTGGCTTGTGTTTTGTTTTCCAAGTTCGTTGCCGTTTTTTGTGCTTCTTAGTTATTTATGGCTTCAGGCTCAGCAGCTGTCTCCTCTCCGTTTAAGCCTGACAGTACACCTGGAATTTTTAAATCTTCAAATAGTGATGGGCAAGTCCACGCTCCCGTTTTGGCAGTCGCTGTGGATGATACGGATTCAGTAATGAACTCTACAAATGTCGTGGATAATATCATTAAAAAAATGGATGCCATCTTTAAAAGACTTGACCAAATTGACACTAACCAAAGTAAGTTGCATAGACTATACCGCAAATAACACCTACACTGCAGCATGTTCTTTCGCCTGTTTATAGTGGCCGTAATTCACTGGATTTGGATTCGGCTACACAGGATAAATCTACTTGTTCTAGTTGTACTAATTGTATCCATAATCAAAAATCTTCTGTACAAGATTTGCATAATAATGTTCTGCATAATAACGTTTCTACACTCCAGCAAGTGCTCCCGCCTGTGCATAGTGGTCGTAAGCAACCGGATTCTGATCTGGCCACACAGGATAACTTTACCAGTTCCAGCTTTATTGACTGTGCGCAAAAAAACACAACTTATGTGCAGAACTTGCAGAATACTACATCTAGAGTTTTACATCACGTAGACTCTACCGCTCCTGTTAATGATTCACCGGTTGAGCGTATTCATTTGGTTTCTCCAGCTAAAGATGTTGTTAACCAAGTAATAGATGTTTCTGCTTCTATAAGAACTGGTCAGAACAGTCCCCCAGTTTCTTTTGTTGTTGAATCGCATACTCCTGTACAACCTGGATTTACGGTTGTACGACACGATTTACCTAACTGCAAGCAAGGTAATTTGCTTACTTCTTGGTTGACCAATGGGTTTTCTTTTTCTCAAGATGCACTAAACGACCAGCAAGATCAAATTATTTTGGAAGGTAATTCTCCTAATAATACTGATATTACTGATAAATTGAAATCTTTTGATTCACACTTAGTGAAATTAAGAAAACTCCAGCTAGAAACTGCGTACTTTAAAGAGTGTATTTCTCGTGGGATAGTGCCGAAAGGTTTATGGCGGCACTCTTACCCCACGGGTTTAGTACCTAACTCTGCTTTCCACTTAGAACTAATTGACATGTTCGATAAACAAGGTCTAGAATTATTAAATCTGATGATTAAACACTATGGTACATGGATAGAGGATCTGTCCCATAGTTTAACATCACTAGACCAAAGTATTCAGTCTGACCTTGACTTTGGTAGATATAAATATGAATATGGTCATATATTTACCAGCATTGACCAGTACTTGACTAAATTGAGAATTAATAAGTCTAAGAAGTTAGAAAGGGACAGTAAGGCATACAACACTAAGTCCGCCTATCCGGTCCCACACCAAGCTCAAGTATGGAAAAAACAGTCACCTAATAGTCAGTTTAATATGACATCTAAACCTGGTACTTCCAGTTCTATTAATACAGGGTACCAAGTATATGATCAGACTGGTACTGGTGAGATGACTTTCCTTGATAGCAATGACCAAAATGTCAATGATCACCGAACGGCGAACATGGTAAATAATAGTTGGAGTAATAGACTGCGTAGTGCTAATAATAATCAGAAAATTAATGGTAACTGTGACCAGTTGCAAAATTTTCAACAGTGACTGGATTTGGGTGCCAAGCCGAAACAGTCGTTTCGACCTACCTACCAGCAAAGGAACAACCAACAGAAATTCAACAAAACCAAAAGTTAACAATTGTAAAGTTTTGTGACACTATTGTGACAATCCCGGATGATGACTTTTTTCCTGTTGATTTAACTTCTACTTCTGATGGACCTTTAGACCTGACTACTGACCCCGTGATAGATGAGGCAGCCATCCGGCATTGTCCCTTAGTGATTGTGAATAAAGCTAAAGACTTTAAAGTTTACAATTTCTCAACAGTGAATATTAGTACAGACTTTGTTGAATTTCTTTCTAAAGGCTTGACGTTTGTCCCTACACAGTCTATTAATTTAGCTAAAACTATTATAGATATCAAATTATTTGTTAGGAAACTGAATTTTAAAATAATTTTTGATAATCTTGTTAGTACAAGTTTTTCTAATAGTAATTTACATACTCCTAGTACTTTTAATCCACCTTTAGTGCCAATTTTGCAGACTTTTGAACAACTATGTGAATTTGACATCCGGGACTTGGCCAGTGATACACATAGGCACCAGACACACTTTAACATCAATAAAGATGAATGTGAGCTTTTGTCATTTATAAAAACACAGAATGTAAGGTTCTGTAAACCTGACAAAGGAGGGGGTTTGGTGGTCTTTGATATTACTGACGACAAAGACCGGATGTATAAACTACTGAATACTTCAGCTTATGAAGTGAGTTCACGAACTGAAGTTAATAAAGCTTACAACTTGATTAAAAACCTTATTGAAGATTTATACATTGAAGGTAGAATTGAACAACATACCTATAATTATTTAGTTACTTTGTACCCTAGGTTCCCATGTATCTTTGGTATCCCTAAGATACACAAAGATTTAGAGAAACCCCCCCCCCTCTTAGACCTTTGGTCGACAGTAGGGGTTCTCCTACGTACTCTGTTGCTAAATTTGTAGATGTCATACTTCAGAAATATTTGTGCCAAGAGGTCCAAATTTGTAAAGACTCTTGGTACTTTTTGGATAAGATCAATTCTATTAGTTTTAACACTAGTAATAACTTCCTTACTATTGATGTTAAGGATCTGTATACATGTATTCCCCATACAATAGCTGTAGAATGGGTTGGAATCTTACTTAATAAATACAGAGCCCCTCATAGCGAGGTTAGCTTAGTTATGGAACTAATTGATATAGTGTTGAGTAATAACTTTGTGATATTTCAAGACAAGTTTTACCATCAAAAAGTAGGTGTAGCAATGGGGTCGCCTTGTGGGGCCAGTGTTGCCAATTGTGTAATGGCTTATTGGGAGTCCCAATATATCCTTAATAGCTTTAATAACATCTTTAGAGATTCCTTGGTCTCCTATACTCATTACTTAGATGATATATTCATCTTATTTAATGGTGACGAAACCCTTAGTGCTGATTTTGTACAATACTTGAACACTACAACAGAGTTTTTACAATTCACATCAACTTTCAGTACATATTGTATTGCATTCTTGGACATTAATTTAGTAAAAGACTATCGGTTGAACTGTTACACAGCAAAAATTTATAGAAAGCCAACTTACTCTAACACCTTCCTTCATTACTCTAGTAACCACCCATTACACCAAAAGAAGTCAGTGGTGAAGGGTCAACTGGTGCGTGCCTCTAGGATGACTACCTTGGACACTGACTTTCTCCATGAGTGTTCACTCCTTAGGAGTATGTTTCTGGAACGTGGTTACCCGGAAACATTTCTCGACAAATTGATTAATGAAGTTAGTGTTAAGAGAAATAATAATGTATTCTTACCAATTCTTGCTGAAAAGACTACAATAGATATACAGGGTGATAGTAATAGTTTAATAAAATCTATTAAGTTAAATGGTGACCAAACACATGATAATAGAGTTAACCTCATAATTACTTTTTCACCACAAAGTTCTTCATGTATTAATATTGTTAGAAAAAATTGGAATTTATTTAAAACAAATGAAAATATTTATGCTAAATTAGGAGACTTACCTAGGGTCACATTTAGAAAGGGATGTAATTTAAAAGCTATTTTGGAACATACAAACACCCCTAACATACGCAGACCTGGGATGAGTAAATGTGAAAATTGTAATTATTGTAAGTTCATTGAGGTGACTGATTTCTTTATTATCAATGGTACACGTTATAAAATAAGAGGGAAGTTTAATTGTAACTCTACCTTCATAGTGTACTTAGCTATGTGTAAAATGTGCCCTGCATTTTATGTGGGCAAAACGGAGCGGAGATTACGAGATAGACTGTATGAACATCAATATGCTATTAATAAACAGAAGTTAGACAATGCCCTAGCTAAACATATTTGTACTAACATAGGGCATACTTTTAAGTTTATTGTTATGGATGAAATGAAAATAGACCATAGAGGAGGACCAAGACAACTGAAATTAGAAGAACTAGAATTAGTTTGGCAAGTCAAATTAAATGCTTGCTGCACGCCTGGGTTAAATGATACTTGCTCTATTTCAAGTATTCTAAGACTTAGAAGTCTTAGAAAATAATTATCCACAATAAAGTAGAGAAAAATAAAATTAAATAATAAATAAATAAATAAAATTTAATAAATATACATATAATGTATACGCACATTTTTAGATATATATATTTAACACCTTTTGTTAAAAACTTCTTGTGCAATATGTAATATACATTGTTTACTAATATAGATATATATATATATATATATATATATATATATATATATATATATATATATATATATATGTTTTTATTATATAAAAACAATTGTTTTAAGTATTTTAAGGTGTAATAGAAGTAAGAGCTGATTCAGTATATTTCTGTATTGTGTAGGTTGATATGAGAGTATATGTGTCCTTGGTTTTATTTTACCTTTGTTTTATTTTACTATGCCTTTAAATATGTGTTTAATTAGTAACAGCTGACTATTTAAATGGCGGTTTTTCAACTTGAAAACTGTTTTCTGAAGAAGTCTTCGTATTCACAGTAGACGAAAAGCGCTTAAAATAAATGTTTGTTCTTTTTTAGCCCTTACTACTTGGACTACTACTTTATTTTTAGTGACTTCCTACGGTTTGGAGTTTTGGTTTGCTGGACCTGGCTTGTGTTTTGTTTTCCAAGTTCGTTGCCATTTTTTGTGCTTCTTATGCATAGTTAAGGCATTAGACTCTTTAGAGTTCCTGATGTCATGAAGATGCTCTAAAAATCCTATCTTTAAAGGGTCTGTTCATTTTGCCAATATAATATGCGTAGCATGTCGTACAAAAACTAAAATACACTAGATTCTTGGTATGGCAGTCAGCATAAAAATCAATATTAATAACAAAACCTAGCTGTGGGTGTGTAAAATTACCTCCTGAGTAAATATACGCACAAGCTCTACATCTTCTACATGTAAACGCGCCTACTCTTTCTGACTGCACATGGGTGCTGTGTTTCAGAGGTCTATAACGTAGTTGTTTCTTCAAAGATCTATTATTTCTAAACATGAAATCAGGTTTATTATTGATAACAGCTCGTAATCCAGGTACTGTTAATAAAATATCCCAATTTGTCTTAATGACATCACATACCTTATTAATATTACTGGCAAATGTCAAAGGCATTCTCAGTTTTGTGTCAACAGTATTATTTGTGGCTCCACCATCATCCATCAGATTAGAAGTCTGACCAAGCTCTGTCCTAGAGTCAGTACTAAAGAATGGTCTACACCTACCCATCCCCTCCATCTAGGCTTCAGAAATCTGTGCGTCTATGGTATCACACCTGTAACCCCTACTTAAGGACTCTTCTTTCAATGAAGCTAGGGCAATGTTCAAATCAGTTTCTTTATTGTGAAGACGCATAATGCAATAAACTTGCCCCTTAAGGACATTCAATTTTGTATGGTTCAGATGCATACTGTTGTTGTGCAGGATACTGTTTTTTCTAACACTTTTCCTGTAAACACAGGTTGTGACAGTGTCTAGCATATCTCTGTTAATCTGCACATCTAAAAAGTCTATCTTGGTAGCTGAATATTTGTGAGTAAACTTTAGAAAATCATGCATACTGTTAATGTACTGAATAAACTCCAACAGTAAATGCTCAGTCCCTTTCCAAAGCAAAAAGACATCGTCCACAAACCGTACATACCAACCAACTGAGGAGCTATATCTGTCGTTTGTAAGTACATGATTTTAAGAATTGGCTGATATTCTGTTGTTATACTAAGGGGAGCTAATATTTGTCAGAATGGGAGTACATAGTTATCAGATCACATTTTCTTAGCGAGGGATGGTCCTCACCTGTCTGCTATAGACTTTTGAATACTTGTTAAAACTGGATCCATCTAAATACAGCCTTTTTGGCAACACCAAATTGACAATCCTACCTATACGGAAAAATCAATTCAACTGAATATCAAGACTTTACTTCTCAATGTAAGGAGCCTATACAAAAAAAAAAAATGACAGTCCCTCAAAGCCCTCCTTAACCTCAAAAATATACACATCTGTGCAGTTACTGAGACATGGTTTAAAACTGCAGAGAGTACCACATCGGTGCAAGGTTTTAGTGCCTTCCATAAATTTAGACCACTGCCACACAGACAAGGACAAAAGGAGGAACTGTCGCAATACACATAAGTAACAAGCATACCTCTAGGTTGGTTAAACAGGATCAGGGGCTTCAGTTTCTTCATGTGCAGATCACAATAGATAAACTCCCGTACCATAACTAGATATAGGTCACCTACTATATCCCAAGAAACTCACAGTGCATACTTAAACCTACTGGAGACACTTACTATCCAACAGGACACCAACTCATAGGGGATTTTGTTTACCACTTTGCACACTGGGAATCCTACACAGCCTCAAATTGTCAGGCACAGAGATTTCTGGATTTTGTAAATACAAACTGCCTTGACAGGTTAGTGCATATGCCGACTGGAGGCTCCAACATACTGGATCTCAAACTCACAAATATGAGAGAACTCTACACCATCCCTCTTCCTGCTAGTGTCATGTCCTCCCCAGTCACAAAATAAATCTATCTCCTTTTAATCAAATTTAACTTGGTAACAGTTTGGAACTATTCTCTGGCAAACTACCCTTTATTAATTGACAGTTTGCCAAAATTCAATACTCCTCCAAACCCAAACAAATGCCTGGCGTAAATGGCAGGCTATGGAGAACTATTCACAGAAACCCTGTACAACTATGTCAATGGCTGCTTAGAGGCTGCTGTACCCACCAGAAGTAAGCCCAGAACTAACTCCATCCTAAATTAATCAGGATATACAACAAAAGAACAAATATCATGGCTAAAAATCAGGAAATGTTACTCCTTTCAGTATAAAACATCTCTCATCAAACTAAGCAGGCAACTAAGGGTGTTAATGAAGTCCAATAAAGCTGATTTCAAGGTTAAGATAGTTTTCCAGGCAAAATAAAACCAGAAGACCTTCTTTCGCTGTGTCAGAAATCTCAAACATAGCACATGGTAATGTGCAGATCTGGTGTTTAATGGTGTCACATTCAATGAGCCGGCTGATAAAGCAAATCTGTTTGCTGACAAATTCAGGAGGACAAAGCCAGAGCTAAACAGACCCTTAAGTCTACTTTCTTGTTGTGGAAAATAATGAAGAAGGTAATATTGGATAAGTTATTGTCAGAACTGGAAAGGCTGGGACTTGAAGCTATGCATCACATGCATGTGTTGAAAATAGATCTATTACCATCTGTAGCATGATATTCTATAACAATATAATAACAGCTATGAATGGAAAATTGTGCTGTGATAAAATTTATATAGATTTAACTTCAGCATTTGACAGTGTCATACACAAAACACTGATCAATAAATTAGAACAACTAGGTATTGCTGTACTCTTGATAAGATGGATAGCTGCATGGCTTATAAACAGGACATGACAAGTATCATAAAGCAATTGGACAGATGAAATTATTGATTGAAGTCAGGATGTTGTACAGGGCTCTGTTCTAGGCACATACTTATTTAGATTGTATTTTTCAGATCTATCTTTTTCATCGGAGGTGTTCTGTAGTCTGCATGTAGATGACTTGAAATTGGGTAAACTAACTGCATGTAATACAGATATGGCATATCTGCAGAAGAATTTGAATAAATTGATCATTTGAGCACAGGAGAATAATATTCTGATAAGTACATCAAAAACTATACGTGTGAGATTTGGAAGACGTAAATTGAAAGTTGAATATTTAATACAGTGCACAGTGATTGACATTGTTAAGTCCTTTAAAGACCTGGGTATATGGGTAGGGTCAGCTTTGAGTTTTTTAATCATATCAAACAATTGTTTAATTGTAGCTATAGACATATAGTTTGCATAAAAAAAATTATAAAGTCTAGGAAATCAGAAATTATGAAGTCATTGTTTGTTAGTTACAATAGCCCCAAACTTGAGCATGGAATAATACTATGGAAACCTTATAAGAAAACAAGTATAAGTAAACTGGAAAGAGTACAGTGGAAATATACCAAGGGGATCCATGGATGTGAAAAATTAAGTTAATATGAAAGATTAAAATATCTGAACTTGTACAGTTTCTCACATAGATAATTAAGAGCAGACATTATTCAGATATATAGGGCATTTAGAGACAACTACCTCTGGGAATTGGGATTATCAAAACATAGTAGAGAATCATCCAAAAATATATGTAGAAGATACTATAGGAATGAAAAATGCACTCATTGTTTCTCTGAGACAGCAGCTGATGCATGGAACAGACTACCAAATTGCATTAAAGCAAGCACTAGTTTAGATATTTTTATGAAGATCCTGGACACTTTTTATGGGATCAACTGGTTTGGTAAATTGCTAGGCTAGAAGGCAATTAATGCCTGTGCTTGAAGTATTTGTATGTATGCATGTATGTATGTATGTATGTATGTATGCATATCCTCAAATGTAGCCCCTCCAACAAAGCCCAGAGAACATGTTCTGATTGTACTCACTAAAGCCAAGAACACAGCCTCAGTCAGCCCCAATAATATCCCAGGATATGTACTGAACAGTCTAAAACAGAACTTATCTGGGTCATTGGAGTCACTTCACTATTTAACTATAGTCTCAAACAGGCTTTGCATCACAAGAATGGAGGACTGCAACGCTCATCCTCCTTAATAAGGATGGACCATCAACAGATTCTGGAAACTACAGACCCATTAGTATGACTAGTCTTATCTGCAAATACATGGAAACAATTATCATGCAGATGATCAACAAAGACATTGGAGACCTCCAGACACCAGATCTATCCCAGTAAGATTTCATCAAAGGAAGGTCATGCCTACAGAACCTGACAGACCTCTTTGAAAAAGGTCAGCAAGGCAATGAATGAGGGAAAAACAGTGCATACTACATACCTTGATCTCGCTAAGGCATTTGGTACAATATCCCACACAGGTATTGTGAACAAACGTATGTAATTCAGCATAAACCCCTATATAATATGCTGGATAGCCACCTGGCTCACAGATAGGATCCAGGAGATTAGTATCAGTGAGTCCATCCCCCACAAAGAGACTTGTCAACAGTGGAGTCTCTCAGGGTTCTGTGCTGGGCCCACTCCTTTTTGGCATCTACTTGTCTGAAGTCAAAGGCTTCTGGCTGATCAGGTTTGCAGATGATTGCAAACTGGAAGCAGTCATAAAATGCCCCAAGAACCAAACACTCTACATGAAGGTCTAACACAAACAAGTGACTGGTGCCAAAACCACAGCTTAAAACTCAATGCCCAGAAGTGCATTACAGTGCCATTTGGGAAGTTGACCACCATGGGAGACTATGTCACTGATAAAAAAATCCCTCAGAGATGACTCACATCAGGGATTTGGGAACTCATGTAGATAGTAACTAGTCTTCAACAAATATGTATCCAAGGTAGTAAAAAAATCCTTGTATATTGTTCAACTTATAAGTAAGGGCATGGCATATAGGCCCATGGAAGTCATCATACCAATGTACTTGGCTCTCATGATATCCATCATAGAGTATAATGCTTCCTTTGGCATGTACCTGAGAAGACATATCCAATAGCTGAATGTCCGCAAAGATTCCTTACAAAAAAGAACACAGGGCATAAACAAAATGTCCTATGTGGATCACCTCATAAGCCCTATGCTCTATACTCAATATCCTTAAGATTACTGAAAGGTTATCTATGCCTGGCTTAGAAGGCATCTTTAGACCCTGTTCTGATGAGCATTCCACACATCCACAAAACAAACAGAATCAGAGCTACTAGATCCAAAGACTTATATTTTGCCTGCAACATAAATAGGACATGTTGGAGAGACAAATATGTATCTAAGAGAATTCCCATTCTCTGGAATAAGCTCTCCATCCATGAGAAACAGAATCCCTCCCTAATCCTATTTAAGCATTACTTAGATCACTGGATAGAAAATTGGAAAATCACCCCTGGTCCGGTGCCTATGTCTCTGATGAGCAGAGGCAGTAAGTAAATTGTGTCATTTGCAAAAATCACCCCCTATATGAATGCTAAAACATAACGTCTGGGTCACATTTTTGTTGCAAACTAGCCTTATAACAGTGCTATTGGTTATTAGCCCAGTAATGTAGATAGGGCAGGGTGAAAGGAGCAAGTGCCCTGGGTGCATAGTGTTGGTGGGGCGGTACAGCCACCTATCCTGATATCTAATGCAATACCAGCTTTTTAAAGCTGGTACTGCATTTCCAGTCAAGCCTGAGTGCTGTTGCACCCTGTATGTGGTCTAAACTGCAGCAACTGATTGCTACAATTTAAAAGTTAGAAAAAAATCTTTCTTTTTAACTAAAATCTGAGTGCTGAAGCACTCTGTGCAGGCAGGGTATAAACTGTAGCAATTGTTTGATACATTTGTAATAAGCAGTTTGTTACTGTTTTTAAAATTAAATTATTTATTTTTTAATATTTTTAATAAAAGGGAGGATGGCCGGGGGCAGGGCACAGAAATGGGAGCTGAATGACTGGACAGGGGTGAGGGAAGCAGGTTGTGCATCTGACCACCTGGTTGGTGTGGCAAGAGAAGGAATGTTTATTTATTTTTTTCCTCCTCAATTGAAGAGCTGTAAGAGTGACCACAGATACAGTAAAGTGTTTTTTTTCACCTGACAAGCTGAGGTGGTGGGGCTCTGGTTCATGTTACCTGCACATGATGCTAGCTGAGCCAGCTATACTTCTTCAGTAGGCAGAACCTATAAACCTATATACAGACTAAAGACAAGACAAGAGTCAGAAAACTGTCCTTCTACCTCACCCAACCCCTACATTACAAAATGACAGCACTTCCAACCAGATCTTCAGTGACTTATTAAACAACCTCTCACTTTGTATTAACGTATTTTATTAATGACTAAGATGATACTCTCCATATCTGCTCTGACAGCAGAGAGGATAAAGCCCTAACTATGTCCCAGTTGATGCAGGTTCATTTAGCAGCTCAGGCAACTGATAGAGTAGCAGGGAGGGATAGGCAAGCCCTTCCTAGGTGGAGGAGCATTTGTTGATGATGCTCTCTTTCTTACGGCAGGTGTGAATCAAAGGGTGGGTTTGCTCCTGAATAAATTAACAGGCTTCGGAGGCAGGGCAGGGAGTGGATAGAGTATTTAAAAGAACTCACCCAGGATGCCCTTATCCTACAACTGGTCCCAGAGCTACAGGAGTAAAAAAAAAAAAAAAAAAAAAAAAAAAAGATGATACATTTAAATGACACACAACCCTTGTGCCTCATTGCTTTCTTTCTAGTTCATTTAATACTTATCCGGCATTTGGTATTGCTATGCTCTTGATTTCATTTGTTGACCATTCTATATACATATATCTAATTCTTAAACTAATAAAATAATGAGTTTCTTGACATCCCTACATAGGCTGGACTCCTTTGCTTATTTTCCTTGTGTTTTAATATTTTTTAGGTTAAGTATTATGTTTTAATACTTTTTCAGGTTAAGTACCACAACCACACATGTAAAACTGTTGTGTTGGATTCCATATTCTGTGCCATTCTCTATGCTCTGATTCAATCTTCCTCTTTCACTTCTGTGCTGTCCTGTTTATTCCATTTTCTGTGCAGAACTTCCACTGCTACCCTGCTTTAGTTATATAATGTCTGAATATATCAGTACTCCTCTGCCTTTCTTTACCTAGGTCCATTTCCTCCATGGATCAATGCAGGTCAGTCTGTAATAATGCATGATCTGTGAGAGGGTCTAGTCTGGCCATAGAGCAGAATACCCATAGATCCACCCGCAAACCTGACACTGCTTACCTTACAGTCTCCACCATGGTATCATAGGTTCATAGGTCCATAGCTGTGTAACAGGTTAAAAACCACCAGTGCCTTTTTAAGCCTAGCATTGCATCTCAAATCTCTCACAAGTTCAAGTACCCTTGGTAAGGGTAAACAGGGGCTTAGGAGATGAAACATTTACAGACTCTCAGTGTCAATTAGAGACAAAGTTGCCAAACTAGAGATGAATTTCCTACTCCCCATCCAATTGTCCAAGTTTCACTTGAATTAGGTTAGGTGTTCCAGAAAAGAGGCAGCCGCTGAGATACATACCTGTCTCTCAAATAGGTCCTATTTATATCACATGCAAGGTTTAAATCTTTAGAATGGATAATTCTGGTGCTGTTTTGTTTTTGTTTTGCAGATACTCAGGAGGTCCATCAGAGTAGGGTCTGACAATGCCTTGTCTGCCAGGCATAGATCTCATGTCAACAGCCTGTAGAAGACAGAATACATGGATACTGCTTTGAGGCCATCTGCATAGTATGTTATTTATACCCTGTATTCTTTAGTGACAAACCCTGGGGACACTCCAACTGTTGGATGTGCCTGGTTAGTGCTTAAGTTTGTGCATGAAGCCTTTAAAGCTTTTCTGCCAGCAAACAGAGGGAGACTGAGCCCTGAAAGAACAAGGCTAGGAATAACAAAAAATAAATGTCCACACCCTGGCATAAAAATCACACCGAAAAACAAGGGAGATAGAGGGAGGAGTGGCTACTGCAGCAGTGATCATTCAAACATCTACTGTTATGGAAAGTTCACCTTACACAACTGTACCACGTTTTTCATATTGATTACTTCTGCAGTAGCTTTTGGTTTATGAGAAGATTACCATTGCTAACTATACTTGGGAGGCAGAAAGCGGAGGGTCCAGGAACTCCTCGAGAATGGTCCTAGCATAGCATGATCTAGAGAACGAATCAAATTTATGGTGCTTTGTGAAAATATGTTCAGAGGACCAAATAGCAGTCTCTAGGATACTTCTAGACCTCAACCCTTTCCAAAAAGCCATAGAAGAAACCAAGGTCTTTGTAGAGAGAGCCTTGACCCTGCCTGGAATAGATTTGTCATAGTGAGTATAACAAAAGATAATAGCCTTAGACAACCATTTGGCAATAGTATGTTTTGACACAGGTTGCTCCTTCTTCACACCTTCACATGAAATGAACAATTGAGCCAAAGATCTGAAAGATGACAACAACAGGTCTGATGAATGTCTCAATAATCTCACTGCTTATAAATGAAAATTATTTCCATCCCTTCCTACAAAGAAAGCTGAACAGGCAAAGCTTCATCATTCCTCTCATTTCCTTTCCAGATATGTCAGGCACCCTGTTTGCTAAGTGAATCCTAGCCTCTTAGGTCATAACCAGGACTTTATTCCTCTACACTGTGGAACCAGCCAATAAAGAAAAAAATGAGTCCTGAGATTTAGAGTAAATAGATCTGAAGCAGGAGGAGTGAGGCATGCGGGGAGAAAACTTGAAAAAGTATGTGCCATGTACTGAAACAATGAGTATGGGACAGAGAAAATGGAATTGTTTATGCATAGCCTATTGTGAACAGGTATAGAAAAGGAGGATAACATATTTCATCAAACTGCAGTTCTGCCATGGTTACTTCTCTTGATTACATGCTGTAAACTGGAAACACATGTTTCTAAAATATTTGTTGGATCTCACAGGTTCATAGGTTGGTACTAGGCTATCAGCCCTAGGGCCTATACAAGCTTAGCCATAACAATTCCCTGGCTATTTCCTCCCACACTATTTACTTCCCTGGACCCCTGTCTAGCAGAGTGACTGACGTGATCCCTGGGTTGAATTTCCTTTTTCCCATCCAATCGTCAAGGTTCCTTTTGAAGAGGACCAAAGAGGCGCTCTGCTTGACATGTATGGGCAGTCTATTCCAGAGTCTGGGGAGTCTTTGGGTCAAGAACCTATCCCTCTAGCATGTTTTGTTTATTGTGATGACAAGGTTTAGATCCCTAGTGAGTGTGGCTCTGAGAGATTGGGATGTATTTTAGTGTAGCATGTCCAACAGCTCTGGGTTTGACATGGCCTTGTATGTTAAGCAGAGATTGCCTCGGAGTAGATGATATGCAACAGAGTATAGCTGGAGTTTTTTAAGGTGGTCAGCATAGTGCATCTGCTTTAGGCCTGTGATTCTTTTAGTGAGGTATTTCTGTGGCCTTTCCAGTTGTTGCAGATGTCTTGAGAGGTACATACCAAACGGGGCATTGTATTCTATAATGTGTCTAATGAGGGATGAGTGAAGTGGGACAATGACCTCCTTTTTCATGGATGAAAAGCCCTTAGTGATGAGGTCTGCCACATAGAAGGATTTCCTGATTGTTGTGGTGATGTGGTTATCGAGGGTGAGACCACTGTCCACCTGTGTTCCTAAGTCTCTTATCACACTTCTGGTATTTAGTGTACTGCCACCTATGTGGTAATTCACGGGTACCTGTTTTTTCCCAAAGGGGATAACTATACATTTCTTGGCATTGAGCTTAAGCCCATGGCTCTGGCACCAAGCATCTGTTTCTGTAAGGCCCTTTTGTAGAGTATCCACATCATTTGGGGATTCAATAATGGCTCCCAGTTTGCAGTCATTTGCGAACTTTGTTAGCCAGAGTCCCTTAGTGTTGGCTTGTACTTCACAGAAGTAGATGCCAAACAAGAGCGGTCCCAGGACTGAACCTTGAGATACTCCACTTGTCAATTGTCTGGAGCTGGATTTGGAGTCGGCTACTTTTACAGTGTGGGTTCTGTCAGTAAACCAGTTGGCAACCCATCGAGTGACATAGGGATTAATGCCCATCTTAGTAAGTCTATCTATGATTCCAGAGTGGGGGATGGTGTCAAAGGCATTGGTGAGTTCCAGATAGGCTGTGTGGACTGCCTTACCCTCATTCACGGCTCTAGAGACTGATTCAAAGAAGTCAGTCAGGTACAGGAGACAAGCTCGGCACTTCACAAACCCAAACTGGGTGGTGTCCAGTGTTTGAAGGTTGCCAATGTCTTTCTTTATAAGTTCCATGATAATACGTTCCATGGCCTTGGAGATCAGGCTTATCAGACTGTAGGGGCCATAGTTCCTGGGATCCAAGGTGGATCCCCTCCTTGTGGAGTGGGATAACTGTAGCTGTGTGCCACTCAGTGGGCACAAAGCCTGAGGTGAGGCTATGATTAAACATGACACTTAGGTGAGGTGCCAGTTCATTTTGTAGTTCATGTAATACACAGCTCAGGATGTCATCTGGTCCCATTGATGCTGTATTCTTAGCTTTGGAGAGTACATTTTTTACCTGTGTGGCCATTATTACCAGAATTTGGCGATCTTGCAGTATTGAGATGGGCCATTTAGGGGAGTAAGAGGGGGGGTGAAGCAGGCACTGAATTGATCTGACAGGATATTGGCAATATCCTTGGGATCAGTATATTTAATGTCATTCTGTTGTAGCTCAGAGCAGATCTGAGCATTGCCATTTAGATTCTTGACATAGTTATAGAATGCCTTGTGGTTGTCTTTGGAATCTTTGGCAATTTTATTTTCATAACTAGCTTTGGAGGATTTTATGAGGGATCTCAGCTTTCTATTGAGGCTGGTAAGGGTTTTTTTTTGCATCCTGGAATTTTCCTCTTTTCTGCAACAGTTTCTTCCTTTTCTTGTAAAGTTTATTTATGGCAGAGGACCACCAGATTGGCTTCCTTTTTTTCGAGGAGAGCATCTTGGTTCTATTTGGGATGGCACAATTCATGCATGAGTGGATGTGCTCATACCGTGCCTTAGTGTAGGATTCAGCAGTCGAACTTTCAGTTCCCATCTGCATGGGTGTCATGAAATTTGTCACTTCTGACTTGAGTAGCATGAAGTTGCATTTGGAGAAGTTTTTTATGGAGGTTTCCTTACTAGGGGGTGGAGTTGGGATGTGGATGTTAAGGATGATTAGTTTATGGTCAGACCTGACCAATGAGGGGGTAACCATAGGTGTGGAGCATCGATTTCCCATGTTGGTAATGACCAGGTCTAGGATATTGGAGCCCTTGGTGGGACTATGGATTAGTTGATCCAGGGCGTTGGAATTTATGAATAACAAGAACCGTTGGGCAAAGGTTTTGGTACACAAGTAGTTTTTCCAGTTAATGGCAGGATAGTTGAAATCACCCAGTATTAGGATGTTTGATTGTATCTTAATATTTTCCAGTATGTTTAGAAAAGTGTAGTGAGAATCTTGGGGCATGGTGGGGGATCTGTAGCAAGCAACAATTTGGATTGCAGTCTTACCTAGTGTTAGTTGCACTTGGAAAATTTCAGACGCATTGTGTTGGGCAACTAGCCTGGTGGTGTGAATATCCTTGGTGAATATGGACACTCCTCCACCTTTAGTGTTTTGTTCCTGGTTTGGTGGCCGAAGAGTATGGTAAGAGTTGTAGCCTGGAATTGCAGGGGTGGTCTCTGGAGCCTTGAATCAGGTCTCAGTTACTGCACAGATATCAATGTTCTCCATTTTTAGGAGTGCCTCGAGAGAGTGCATTTTGAGGTTTAGACTTCTAGCATTGAGTAGCATTACCTTCAGAATTTGCATGCTTGTACCTGTTATGGTGGTGGTTTTGTCCTTTGAACATTGCCTTAAAAAGGCACTATAGGGGTGGCAAGAGCATTAGTCAGTAACCTGAATCCCAGGGGAGACAGGTGCAGACCATCTCTGGTAAGCATCATGGTCTGTCAATCATGTCGTCCCAGGCAGATAGATACTGGATCCCCTTTGAATGACACCAGAAGCTTAGCCAGTTGTTGATGTCAATCATTTTGCCCTGATATTGTGATATCATTCTGGGCAAAGGCAGGATGCTACTCGGCAAGGGTCATACCTGCCTGGGCCACATGATTCAAGAGCTCTTCCATGTCTCTTTTCATGTAGTCCAGGGAGATATGTCTCAAGTCATTCACTGCAACATGGACAATGACAGAGTCATATTTGTACTTGTTGTGGACTGACTTGAGTGCATGCGTTATGTGTGCAGATTCTGGCACCTGACAGGCAGCTGACTGTAATTTTCTCCTTGTTCAGCCTGGTGAGTGGGACATCAGTGTGCCTGACTATAGAGTCACCTATGACTAAAGTATTAGGTACGTTGTCTTGACTTAGGAGCTGTTGCTGGGTAGCACACTGGTGTTGTCAGCTATGTGACACTTTGGTTGTGATTGGTGTTTGCATTTCAGCTTCAGAGGTCCTTGTTGTTTGGGCAGGTTACAGTTAAGGTCCTCCGCATATGTGAATTTAATTTTGCTATGTGTGGGTGTTGGTGGTGTGGGTTAAGAAGGGCTATGTGTTGCTTGAGATGTAGTGCGGGTGTTAACCTTCTCCTCTTGACTGTCTAGCACCATCTTGGGTGGAGACAGCTTTGCTTCCAGTTTGGCTCTGGAAGTGTATCTCTCACAGGTTGTAGTGTTGGGTGGTAGTAGGAGTAGAGCGTTGTCTGTGTACATGAGGCAATTGCTGCATTGCCCCAGTATTACCAGTTTCACCAGGTGAACAGGAGACATCACTGGAAGCTGACCCTTGGACATGCCTGGTTTGGTGCTTTTTCTGTAAAGTACAGGAGCTGTTTTCCCTTGCCATAGCAAGGTACTTTGCAATTATAGGCTGTTTAGTGCCTATGATTAATTTCACCTTATTAACAAGGAGAGTTGAGTGTCTGTATCAGTTTAAGGCTTCCTAGTGCTTTCCAGCAAGTATTAGAGCAAGTGCTAGTCAGAGGGATGCTTAAAGCTAAGATGAAAAAAAAATGGTTTATCCTAAACACTGCAGTGTGCATTAGATAAGTTAGATGTGAAAGTAGGTAACTTTCATTTTACCTGTCTAAAAAGTTAAGTTTTAGTGGAGAGTCACTAATTTTAAAACAGCAAGATAGATTGAAAGGGTGTGGTCACATTTGTATTCTGGTACTATGGAATACAGTAGGATGGCCAATAAATTTAAATAGTTGAAGGGGAGTGATTTCACAAAATTATAATTTTATGCTTACTCACACACGCCAGTAAAAGCAGAGAGGATATCAGATTTATGGTCAAATTAACATAAGAGGCAGGCAACTAGAAAGACAGTGGTATTTAAGAACACGACAGTAACCCAGTGGGTGGGGAAAAATTTCTGCCTGACTCACAAGAGACAGAGCTGTGGTTTCTTTTGAAGTTTTAATATGCAGTTTAAAGCAGAATACAAGTAAAACACAAGGTAAAGAAAACAAATCACAGTATTCAAAATATAAAAAGGCAATAAAGTAATACAAAATACAACAAAGAAAAAGCAAACTAACCTTTCCTTCACAGCAAAGTGTAGCAGAGTCTGGTGAGCTTTTCTAGTGAAGCTCATCTAACAGCGTAAATAATGCACTTTCTAGCATCAGTGTTTTTAAATAAGAATTAAATAGACTAGGAATGTCAGACCCTGCAGTGTTTTTGTATACATTATTTTAACATAAATATACCAGGGAAATAGTCAGATATGAAGATATGAGATTGTCAGTTTAGGTTAACAGGGAAAGTGTCGAGATTGAGAATAAATGTTTTTTAAAGACATACATAACAAAAATGAATTGCGAAGTGTGGAATGGGTAACAGGAGAATATAATCAATTCAGAACATGGAGCATTAAATCAAACTATATTATGAAGGTGAACAAAAGGCAAACTGATGACAGAATCTTGTCTGAGTTCTGTCTTCTAATGTTCTTATTAGAAGCTACTTCATAATCATATTTTGTAAGTCCCATGCCAGACTCAGCCATAACCTTCTCAATCACTATCACTCAGTAGAATATCTCTGCGGGATTTATTATCCCAGACTACTGAATAAGTATTTTCTTACCAGGTAATTGGTTAGAAGTATATTGTATGTTAATCCATTATGATAAAAGCAGAAGTATAGATGATGTACAGCTACATATTATACAACGACCCCCCCATTAATATTCTAACACGTACATGCTGATTGGTCGGCGTGCATGTTGTAAATCAGAGTTATACCAGTGAAAAAGTTCCAGTCGCCCAGACTTTTTCCATTAGTATAACTCTTTTTTTAAAGCAATGGAGAACTGTCTCACTATGTTAGTGAGTTTAACATAGCGTGACAGCTTTAAAAAAAGTAACGGAGATCTTCCTATCTCTGTTGCTTTTTTTAAAGGTGTCTCGCTATGTTAAACTCCTTTATCATAGTGAGATAGCTTTAAAAAAAGCAAAGGAGATTCGCTGTTGCTTTTTTTAAAGCTGTCTCACTAAGTTAAACTCCTTTAACATAGCGAGACAGTTTGTAAAAAGCAACAGAGATCTTGCTTTCTCCGTTGTTTTTGCCCACAGCTCTGATGTACTGCATAAGCATATGCATGCACAGTACATCAGAACTGCTGCAGAATACCAGGCAGCTGTGGAAGGGCAGCAAGGAGGCATTATACAATGCTATTAGTTAAGAAAAATAATATATTTTTTTCTTAAATAATGGGCCGGATTCACGAAGGCTTGCACGGAGTCTAAGAGTAGAGTAAGACTCCATGCAGCCAACACGTCTGCCGACCGATCCAGGAACAGCCAGCAGGGGCGTGCAAGAGAGCTCCTAAAACGACTCTTGCACAGACAGTGTTAGTTTATGCAAATTACCTCATTTGCTGCTGAAAGCTATGCAAATGAGGTAAATTTGCGATCCAGGAAACACTAATCTGTCCGAGTAAGAGTAGTGTTATTTGCAGAAATGTACTCAGTTGGCAACTGAGTACCATTCTGCAAATAACAAAATGGAGCCATGACAGCTCCAAATAAAGGATGCATCCAGTTGATGAAGCATGCCAATGGCCAAATATATGGCCATTGGAATTTTTATGTGTTGCAAAATAATAAAAAATTATTTCTTTTCCTCGATCTCCGATGTTTAAGCATAGCGCAGTGCCACTCAAATGTGCGGCGCACTAAAAATCAGAAAATCCCAATTTAAAAGCCACAAATATGGATTTAATTCAAAATATTCATCTGCCATGCAAGTGAATGGCAGACTGAAGACAACATGGCTACTGAATAGTGGTTGCTAAGGGGGGAAGCTCAGTCTGAGAGATGTAACCAAGCATTAGTAGGCAATCCTATGCAAATGAGGATAAGGATAGTGAATCCAAATTTTTCCTGCTATGTGAACCATGTCCCTAGAGTGTAAGAGTAGGATAAGGGGAGTAACAGAGTAGAAAATGGGTGACATCATGAGGGGGTATGTATCAAAAAGACTGTAAGCTCATTGGAGCAGAGTGGCATGTGTATGCTGTGAGTTACTCAGGACTAAAAGAGGTGTGCCTACAGTTGTCTAAACTGAAACCCAGAAACCGAAGGTGTACGCCGTGGTAATCACTAAAGTTTCTTGCAAAGCTGCTTACACTGTGTGTGCATGTGTGCATGCGTTTAAACCCGTCTAAGCCTGTGTAAGCTTGTGTAAGCCTGTGTAAGCCTGTGTGCACCCGTGTTTGTGCTTGTTTGTGCGGTGCTGCCCCCTGTGGAAACAGAAAGGGAAAAGGAAGGAAAAGAAGTAGTAGGAAGTTAACCAAGGAGAACTAGCAGAGCTGCCAGGTGAAATCAATCAGAATCAGCCAAATACACAGGCAGTACAGTAGCCCAGCTCAGCACTTAAAACTCTGCAAACAACATTCCCCCATGTTTTTCTCAGAAACACTGCAACACTGCAGTCAACAAAGAGAAGTGAAAACTTAAAAAGCTTAAACTGAGACATAAAAATGTTAGGGGCTGCCATTGCTGTTATAAGGCAACATGTGCAAGATGCTGAGGGTGGTGCCATTGCGAATGCTGCTGAGCAACCCACAGTGAGGAGACAGAGAAGAGTGTACAGACCCAGGGTAACCTACCAGGGGCTACATGAGCTGGAGATAGTGGAGCGCTATAGAGTGGACAGAGAGCTCCTGCAGCAAATTGTTGAGCTGTGCAGGCCACGCCTCACACACAGAACCAACAGAGGGAAACCCATCCTAGTGGAAACCAAGGTATGTGTTGGCCTAAGAATACTAGCAACAGGTACCTTCCAGAGACCAACTGGTGATATGATGGGGATTTCGCAGGCATCAGCATCAAGGGTACTGCACCAGTTCCTGAATGCCATGTCAGCACATGGTGATCGTGTATATTTCCCCAATTCCCATGAGGTATTGGCCAGCAATATGTATCTCTTCCAGCAAATAGCGGAATACCCTGAGGTAGTGGGTGCAATTGACTGCACGCACATACACATCAAAGCACCAGCTGGTGAGCGGGGTAGGGCCTACATCAACCATAAGGGCTTCCACTCCATCAACTGCCAGGTCGTGTGCGATGCCCAGGGCATAATACTGAATGTGTGTGTTAGCTGCCCTGGAAGCTGCCACAATTCCCATATCTGGCATCTGTCGCAGCTGTACCAGGCATTTGCAAATGGGGATATCCCTGATGGTCACCTAGTGGGGGATGCTGGATACGCACTGGAGCCGTGGCTGATGACACCCATCAGAAATGAACACACACCTGAACAAGAACTCCATAATGAGGCACATGCACAACACAAAATGTAATCGAACATGTGTTTGGGTTGCTCAAGTCATGGATCCGGTGCCTGGACACATCTGGTGGAGCCTTGCAGTACTCACCAACTTCATGTACCTAAATTGTCATGGTATGTGCCATGCTACACAATATGATCCTGCAAAAACAGCTGCAGCAGGAACAGCATGGGGCAGGGCCAAACAGTCCCCCACCATTGCCAAGGCCTGCACAGTCACAGCATGACTCGGAGGAGGAACAACCTGAGCCTGCCCCAGTAGGCAGAAGGAGGAGTGCCCAGTATGCCTTGTTCTTGGCAAAGCAGCAATGCTTAGCACATACACTGGCTCAGTAGGAACCCTGGAAATGATACCTCTCTCTGACTCGCACATAAAATAAAAGGGATGCCTAACGTTACACTACCTGTTTACAAACATATATAGGCAGTGTAGTATGTGCATCCGACATAGGCAGCCCTGCAGCACTACCTGAGGCATGATTGCCATGTTTTAAGCAATATAAAGCAGTGCTAAGCAGCTTTCACCAATATCTAGTATATGTAAACAAAATTGCTCGTGCAATGTTGGGCAAGGTCAGGAAAAGTTGAGCAAAGTCAGTTAAACATGCTCATATCTGCGTTACTGTTCCTTAAGCAGTCTGATGTTGCCAGCATGAAAATAAAAAGCAGTGACAGGGCTTGAACCCAGGATTCTGTGCACTATAGTCACAGTACTGAACCACTAAGCCATAATAACATTACAGTGGCAATGACACAGCAGGACAATTGTACACTAATGCAAACACAAAGCAATGCTGTATCATGGCCCTAAGGAGGCAAATGGGTAACCTCACCCACACGCCTATGCAGACAGAGAACATCAGGCCAGGTGTTGTGATGTGGGTTGTGTAGGCTTTGAAGTCACAAGCTAATATATGTGACAATGGATGCTAAGATCTGTAGTACAGTAGTATACCTCAAGCCAGTATGATAGGCAACAGTACAGACTGTAATGGTGTCCTGTACATAGCAGTGCAGGCACAGCAAATGTGTATAAGTGTCAGGTGAAACCCACATCCTATGTACACCCACAGTAACAATCCGGTGTGCCCATGGGTAGAAATGTACAAAGAATAGCTGTACCTCCTGTATGTAGAAATGTTGATAAGTCTATGCAAAGTGTCTCATGGAAACCCTGCAGGCACAGCATGATCCCTGTTGATCTATGACACAAAGGTGAGCCCTGCTGTAAAAATACACCTTGATTTACCATACACATATAGTATAAATTTGTATACTTTGCATGCTCACACACTCCAACAAATGTGGTGGATTTCATTCAACATCACACTGAAAGGTCATACTGGGCATGCTCACACACTTAAAGAAACAAAGCAAGTGTCAGGCAGGAAGATACTGAAAGGTCATACTGGGCATGCTCACACACTTAGGCTAAATACGGATGTGATAATAAGGGATCTATGGACAAATGTGTATAGTCATCTCTACTTCCAGAAACACATTCACAAAGTGGTCTGACAATCCTGCTATGTATTCACACAAACTGCCAAGGTCTGTGCATGTAGGTCAAAGGAGGTTGCCACTACTCAGCAGTCATCAGACCTGTCAGAGAGTACCACAACACACTTGCGATTAATCTGACTAGGCACGTTCAGCAGCTAGAAAGACCAATGAAGTACCTTAACAAGAGGATTACTGGCCTCAAATAGTTGCCCCATGCAACAAGAATGAATGTAACCCAAGCTGTACTCTGTTGCATACTGTCTACGCAGGAGATCTCTTCCCAACAGACAGGTCCATGTCATGGTTACACTCAGATCTGTTCTGAGTTACAGCTCAATGGCACTAAATGTACAGAGCCAACTGATATTGGCAACATCCTGGCAGATAGGATCAGTGTTAACTTTACCCCCCTCTCACCCATGAAAGAGCACATGTCTATAATGGAAGACTGCAAAGTTGCTGTCATCATGGCTGCACAGGTAAAAAACACTCTCCGAAGCCAGTATCACAGCAGCCATAGGACTAGATAACTTCCCAGGCTTTGTAGTATCTACTTCCCTAAAGTAAACATTAACATGGAAGGTCTGTGGCTGCTGAAGTTTCCAGAGGTCTGCAAACTAGGAGCCATCACTGTAAACACTAAAGATGTGGACATCCTACGAAAGGGCCTCACTTAGACAGATGGCTGTTGTCCAAGCCATGGGCTGTAGCTCAATGCCAAAAGGTGCATTATCATCACCTTTGTTAAAATCTCTGTAGCCAAGAACTACAACATAGGTGGTAGTATACTTCACACTGTAAGTGTGACAAGAGACCCTGGGTCACAGGTGGACAGTGGATACAACTGTGATAAGCACATTCCCACAGTAGTCAGGAGACCCTCTTATGTGGCACACCTCATCACAAAATGTGTCTCATGCAGAATAGAAGAGGACATTGTTCACCACTCACTAGAACTATAAAAGAGTACAATGCCACTATTGCTATGTACCTCACAAGACAACTACAACAACTGGAAAGCCATCAGCAATACCTCAAAAAGAGCATTAGTGGCCTGAAATACATGCCATACACAGACCATCACAAAATGCTCCATCCGTACTCCCTTGCATATTGCCTACTCAGAGGTGTTCACTGCCTAACATACAAAGCTATGTCAAACGTAGAGCTGCAGGATATGATCCACGTAAAACGCTCACAATCACTCTAACCTTTGGACCCAAAACCATGAGTGAAATACAAAAGGAAGGGGTGTAGCCATTTACCTTATGGATATCCACACCTTCAGGTTACTGGCACAGCATGAGGCCTTGGAGACCATGCAAGTGCAACTAACATTGGGCAAAGCTGCCCATCAGATTGTAGCCTGCTACAGATCACGTACCTTGCCTCAGGAACCTCACTCAGTATTCCAGAGAACAATGGCAAATATAAAGGTCCTATCAAACACCATTATATGAGGAGATTACAACTCCCCAAACATTGAGTGGGTGAATTACTCATATACAACGTCCTTTGCCCAATGTGTCCTACAGTTAAGAAACTCTAACACCCTGGAACAGCTGATCAGCATGCCCATTAGAGGTGACAACGTACTGGACATGATCATCACCAACATGGGGTACCAGTATTCCACAACAGAGATAAACCCCTCGCTGGGAATATCAGATCATGAAGTAATAACACTGGATATCCACATCCTGCCCCCACACCCAGTCAATGAAACCACTGTGAAATCATTTGCAAAAGCAAACTGTACACTTCCCAAGACCAAAGTGGAAAGTTCCGAAGACCTCTTGCTATAGGATAATGGTATGCAATCTGCAGAAATATTTACAAGTGCATCCTATGAGCATCTACAGGGATGCATAGAATGAGACATCACAAATAAAACCAAGATGCACTCCTCCAAAAATAGGACAACAAGCAGGTGTTTGTTGTCCATAAATAAGCTAGACAAGAGAAGGAGGAAATGAACACATGATGGATCCAACTTCACTAAAGGAAAGGCATCACTGATCACTATCAGGATGAAACAATGATCACTCATAAAATAATCCAAGGACAGTTTCTAAAGACAAATAGCCAATGAATGCAAGAATAACAACCACAAAGCCTTCGGTAGCTATACCAGACACGTAGGTGTCAACTTCCAAATATGCTGTCAGCTACTGAAAAAAGGAATGAAATGCACCAAACCAACTTTCATTGCCCACATCCAGGGGGGACAAGTTCAGTGTAAACTCCCCTCCATCACCCCCAAAAGGGCCTGTGTCCATCACAGAAGGATGCAGAGACCCAGACGTCATGGACATGCAGGTAAAGACAACCCTCACCAAAGCTAAGAACATAGCATCAAAGTGACTGTATGTTGTCCCAGGCTGCGTCCTACACTAGGCCCATAAGGAACTATGCACTCACCTCCATTCACTGTCCAGACTCAACCGTACCACAGGCTATGTACCCAAAGAATGGCATACACTAACAGTCATCCAGCTCCACAAAAGGTGTGCCAAAACAGAACCTGGAAACCATTGCCCAATATGTCTACTTAGCTGGGTCTACAGAGCTATTGAGCCAATTGTCATGGAACCTATACACTGAGACACTGGAGATCTCCAGACACTGGACTCTACACAACTTCATCTTGTTAAAGGCAGAGCCTGGCTCCCAAACCTAGCTGATTTATTTAAAACAGTTACCATGAACATAGATGGAGGTGAAAGTAGTCCACACAGCCCACCTGGACCTCACTAAGGGCTTACTACACCATTCCCCACTCTGTCATCATGGACAAGTGTACCAGCTTGAACATTAACAGCTATGTCACAGGATAGGTGGCCAAGTGGCTCACAGATCAAACACACATGTTCATAGTTGCGGGTGCCATGTCCAACTGTAAGCCAGTCACAAATGGCATCACACAGGTCTTGGTCCTGAGACCCCACCTGTTCAGTAGATACTGCTCAGAGGTACAAGGAAGCATGGCAGGTGTATGACTGAACAGGTTTGCAGATGAATGGTAACTGTGGTCCATAATCGACTGTACAGCTGACACAGACATCCTCCAGAACTGTCTTACAGAGACAGATACCTGGTGTCAAAACAATGCCTTCAAGCTGAACGGCAAAGAATGCAAAGTCATCCCCTTTGGGTAAAACAAAGTGCACACAAATTACCACATAGGTGGTAATGCAGCATGTATGGAGAAAGTCATTATGGCCCTGGGGACAGAGGTAGATAGTAAACTCACCTTTGATGATCACATGCCCAAAGTGTTTAGACATTCCTTCAATGTAGCCCATCTAATGTCACCTAATGTAACCCATTTCGTATAGTCTGATGATGTCACCATCCTACAAATATACCTGTGGAAAGGATCACTCCCAGTAATGTGTATAGCATGTCGTGTTAATGCGTGCTCCTGTAGTGTCGTGCCATAGTTAAGTAGGGGGTTTGAATACTGCACTGGACAGCTGTGTGTATTTTGTGTGGTCTCCTTGGGAAGGAGCAACCTTTTAGGAGAGTAGTAAGAGACCTCAAAAGCAGTAAACTAACCTTTGTCAAGTCTGATGATGTCACCATCCTACAAATATACCTGTGGAAAAGAGAACTCCCAGTAATGTGTATAGTGCGTCGTGTTAATGCATACTCCTGTAATATCATGAAGTAGTTAGGTAGGGGTTTGAATCCTGCACTGGACAACTGTGTTTGTGTGCTGTACCCTTTGGAAAGAGCAACCTTTTAGGAGAGTAGTAAGAGACCTCAAAAGCGGTAAACTAACATTTGTCAAGTCTAATGATGTCACCATCCTACAAATATACCTGTGGAAAAGAGAACTCCCACTAACATATATTGCACATTGTGTTAATGCCTATTCCTGTAGTATTATCAAGTAGTTAGGTAGGGGTTTGAATCCTGCACTGGATAACTGTGTGTGTTGTCTCCTTGGGAAGGAGCAATATTTTAGGAGAGTAGTAAGAGACCTCAAGAGCGGTAAACTAACCTTTGTCAAGTCTGATGATGTCACCATCCTACAAATATACCTGTGGAAAAGAAAACTCCCAGTAATGTGTATAGTGTGTTGTGTTAATGCATACTCCTCTAATATCCTGAAGTAATTAAGTAGGGGTTTGAATCCTGCACTGAACAACAGTGTGTTTGTGTGTGGTCTCCTTGGGAAGGAGTAACCTTTTAGGAGAGTAGTAAGAGACCTCAAAAGCGGTAAACTAACCTTTGTCAAGTCTGATGATGTCACCATCCTACAAATATACCTGTGTAAAAGAGAATGCCCAGTAATGTGTATAGCGTGTTGTGTTAATGTGTATTCCTCTACTATCATGAAGTAGTTAGATAGGGGTTTGAATCTTCCACTGGCCAACTGTGTGTTGTCTCCTTGGGAAGGAGCAACATTTTAGGAGAGTAGTAAGAGACCTCAAAAGTGGTAAACTAAACTTTGTCAAGTCTGATAATGTAACCATCCTACAAATATACCTGTGGAAAAGAGATCTCCCAGTATTATGCATAGTGTGTAGTGTTAATGCGTATTTCTCTAATATCATGAAGTAGTTAGGTAGGTGTTTGAATCCTGCACTTGGTGAGTGTGTGTGACACTGTTGGTCAATGTGTTGTGGGTTTTGCTTTTACCACTGTATGACATATCAGTATGAATTGCACATGTGAGCTAGCTGTGTGGCAAATACATATACGTACATGTTACCTCAATGATTGCATGTGTGGGAACCCTGCTTTCTTTATGAACACAGCTGTCATCCTTGCCAGACTGTGCTGCTGCTTCCCAGACCTTAGGTCACATCTGTATGCTTGTGACAAGCCCAGCCACTGCAGTGATCCCTGGCCTAGGTCATCTGTGTCACATAAAGTCATTACGGTTCTTATTGGAATGTGTGAGTGAGGGTCTATGGCCGAGGTATATGTCAGACCTGTTCAAACGCAGCAAAGTCTGTCAATGATGACTATTCATAACAGGTGTAGAACAACCTATGTGGATATGCATGCAGACCCGTTATTGCTTATGTGATCCACCAAGGGATTCCAAAATACCTTTGGAAATGTGATTAACAAAGGAGAGATGACATAACACTTGGTTGCATGTACACATCGGTACCTGTTCATCATGTTGGTGGCTACTTCCTATGTGGTACTGTGGGGATAATATGTTCCGTAAAGGAGGATGACTATGCTTAGTTTGGCTTATAGCTTTACAGCATGGGTTTGACAACAGGCACCTGTCTGTATGATACCCTTGTGAAGGATGTGTATATCATCTGGAGAATGCATTATAGGCCACAGTATGCATTACCAGACATGGACGGACTTATCCCTACTGTGATTGCTTGTACCTAAGAGAGCTATATGCCAAACAGGAGTGGTGTCAGTAATGGGTGCAGGTGAATACCAGTGGTTACTGGCATTATATAGTACCTGAAGAATCCAAATGTTGCTGTGTGTCCTACATCTGTGTGTCGGTTGTCAAGACATCATCTAATGATTGGTTATGGTCAGGCTGTTGAAGTGATGTATACTACCAGAATGCAAAACAATGACAGATAGTAACAGTATAACCCACAGCACAGTGTCAAACCATGTCATACACACATGTGTAGTCAGGTTCCAGAATGTCTGTAGTACAATGCATACTGGCCACCAATAGAAACTATGGAGTGTTACTGTGTAATACAGAGCATGTCACCCTGGCCATGTGTCCACTATGCACGTACATGCAGACAGTGCACCTCCACCATGTTCACAACTGTATACCTGCAAATCTGTGCTACACACATCCCACACATACTGTCCACTCTCTAACACATGCTGCCAATACTGCACACATCAGCGAAATGGCACGTGGCCGGACAATACACAATTGGAACCAACACTGGTGTAAACAACACTACATGACAATCATAGCTTTAATGCATCATGCCTGCTCAGCTACACCTTCAAGCATATCATTGCACTCTACTGCTGGCAACATGCTGACATTGCTATACTGCTATATAGACACCCTGTGCATCAGCACCATGGTAACCTGTTCCTGCATCAATGTTACAGATAACAGGAGGCAGCACAGGTTTCATCATATGCACAGGGTGTGTTGTTGGTTTGCCAGAGGCTACAGTGAGCCATCCAATTGACATGTATGTGTGTGTGTGTGTGTGGGGGGGGGGCAAGAATACTGGAATGGGCCAATGTTGTTGTAATGTGTGTGGGTATGTGTAAGCCCTAGGTGTCTGGAATATGTGTGTGTGTCTGCATGCACACAGTTCCACCATGTGGCTGCCATATACGGCTATTTGTGGGACAGCCACAGACTGTACCTGCGAGGCTTTACATATCACCATCTCTGGCCACAGATACAGTACCTATGCCTGGCAGGGGTGCTACTGACACTATCAGGTACTAAGCCAGACTGGGTACTATCCCCAGAGGTGGATGGATGTACACTGGACACAGGTCCCTGCTGGGACTGTCCAGAGCCACGTGCACATGGTCTTCTAGGACATTCTATGGACAGCCCACCCCCAACATTGCTGGGCCTGGCACTGGCACTACGGAAGTGTCTGGGGCTTGAGGGACATCAGCGGTGACTGCCAGCTGCTGATGTTGCTGGCATATGTCCACATTGACGTTTCAACTGTCCTGCACTGTCCTGACACATGGACATAACATTGCAGAGGATATCTAATGTCTCTCCCCAATGTCTATCAGTGACCTCAGTGTAATGATGGATGGCACCTGCTAGTTCATGGATACTATCAATGACGGAGGTGTTATGTGCCCTCTGTGCCCTTAGTCCCTGTCTGGTGTACCGTTCCATACGTGCCTGTGCCTCCATGACAGCCTGGAACATGTGTGACGTTGTCAGACCTGTGGCATGTCTGCCAGTGGCATGATGAGCAGCAGTGCTCCTATGAGAACCCCTGGACATCTGCCTATGTGGTACCCTTCCAGACATCTGGGTATGGCTGCTGTGTTGGGATGCATGTGCTATGGATACCACACTGTCCTGGCCAATGCCAACTGTATGCTGTCCATCAGCTATGGGCATTGGTGATGGATGTATTGCCAGTAGGACTGTATGCATGGATGGGGTGGACAGCTGTGTACTGTCGATTGGTGGCCCAATGACAGACCCTGGCAAACACGCCTGTGCCTCAACACACCTATCTTCATCATCACTATGTGGCTCAGTGACATCAGTTTCCCTGCTGCAGTGAACCAGCTCTAACACAGCACCTGTGGGAGGAAGACAGGAAACACACTTTACGACCTGTACATGATGTCGGCACACATACACACATGAACACATGCACACATGCACACATGCACACATGAACACATGCACACATGCACACATGTACACATGCACACATGAACACATGCACACATGAATACATGCACACATGAACACATGCACACATGCACATATGAACACATGCACACATGCACACAAATACACTCCTCACTACAGCAGATACCCACACACACCACCAGCAATCCAAAACATACTCAATAGTGGTTGAAGGTGGGTTAAAGTATCACAAGGCAAAAAGGCATATCACACGTTTTAGCATGCAGAAAATTTGTTGCTCAAGACCATGCAGTGTGAGTGTAGACAGCCCTTGTTAATAGCAGTATACATGGCTTTGATGCATGTGTGTTGTTGTTCATTGATTGGCCTCACCCTGGAACACAATGTGTACATGGACACAACATTGCTGTGCAAGTATCAAAAGCTCTGCAATGTCCTGTGCACCATCACTCACAGGTATACACACCATGGCTGGATGTGTATCTGTGTGTCACATAGATATCCATTTCTGATTACAGTGTCTGTGTCTGTAGCAGATAATTGTGGACACAGGTTTAGCACATGCATGCTATGTATACACACAGGATGAGTGGTGCATGTATATGTGATGGAATACCATTGCTCAACATGGCCATTGTACAGTGGTTATGGTGAGTATAGGACATATTGTGGACATGCCAGTGCCAGCCATGACATGGCATGCTACAACATGACTGCAATATTAAACATCACACATACCCAATGTGTGTCATGTGACCTATACACTCAATAGCATTACAAGACATATATGTGTCACTTTGTACAAATGGTGATTGCTATGCATATTGTGTATAGGTGCATATGTTTGCACACACACAACATTGAGGTGCATAGCAATGACTGCTATGTGTAGTACTGTGGTCACTGTAACTGTATGGGGTGTAGTACCATGAGCCATCATCATCATGCATCATGTGGTCACTCAAGGCTATTAATGTGTGCCATACCACCACCTACCATGCTGTACCTGAACTGCAGTAACGTGGCTACATTCACAATTACACAGCCACTTGTTACATGGGTTTATAAGGTGCCCAGTAGGGAGCACTGCCTAACATGAATGTGTTATGTGTTGAAGAGTGTCGCACAGCCCCATGATAGGCCTCTACCTCTCGGGCATATTATGTGTGCTGTGTGGATGACATGTGGGATACTGAAGTGTGACCTTACAGTGGGTGTCTGGATATGCCATGTGTAGCATGTTAAGGTGTACTGTGTATGGCAAAGTTGTGTATCTTGTGTACATGTGTATCAACTATGCCTATCCAATGTCCAGTACGGTGTTGCCACAATTGTGTGTGATGCTCTGTGTATTGCATGTGATTGAGGCAGCTACTGACATTACTGAGATGTGCATAGTCTCACAGCAAACATGCACAGCATGCATTATGCATAGGTGTGTTACGTGTACATGGCCTATACCTCACCTATGACATGCACATTTCATTAGCAATATTAAATTTATAACACACTCACCAGCATCGATCGACTGCCTTGCTGTCACACCAGAGGGACCTACAAGAATATGAGACAGTTTGTCAGTGGCCACAGCTGTAGCATTGCTACTGTTAGTTTGCTAAACTACAGTAGTACAACAGTTGACAGTCACAGGCGTACAGATTATATTCCAAATATCAGTATTGCACAACACTAGGCAGCACAACTGCTAAACACACCGTACACATTTCACATATGCATAATCTCCCAACACAGGTAACAGTAGTCTACAGATAGGGCATGTTACCTGCACACTACATGTCAACATGCTGGGTGGTTCCGGCCTCCATGATGACACATGTATGTTGCTGTTCCTGTTGTTGGCCAGGAGCCACCACACTTATGAGCAGCTCCTCCACTCTGGTGGGGGGGGGTTGAATGGCTACACCACCACCTGTGGCAAGCTGTTGCCTATGGATATCAGATGCACGCCGCCGGACAAGTCTAATTAAATCACTGCAGTGATGGTGTACTTGCTCATATGTCCGGTTATGCATGCCTATGTCATTTACCCGATGAACAAGGTCTTGCCACAGTGCAGTCCGCTCATGCTGGTCCTGGCTGGTTCTAGAGAACAGCAGGGTGTAGTGCTGCACCAGGCTGCTGTGTATTTCCTGTTCCTCTGCAGCTGTATAACACGGGTTGCATTGGTGGGCCATGCCCCTGGAAGACAATTAAACAATATGTGTGAGCAAGTCATGTGGCACACTTAACATTCTAAAGTACAGATATCAATTAACTGCCATATATAGCATCCAATTGGCTGTCAGAGGATACACACGTTCAATACCACATATTAGTGCTCAGGCCACAACTGGCTGACAGTGCCTGGCATGCTCTATATATCAAACCATGTTCTGCACAGCAGCAAAGAGAAGCCAGTATGTAAGACTATACACCAGTACATGGCACACTGTATGTGACACAATGCACCACCTAGCCACAGGAGGTATATATCAAGCTAATGCATAAAGAAAGATGTCATCCATTGCAATGAATGTAAAGTATAGTTACAGTATTACCAGTATTCCACCCTAGTCGTTGATGCAAAACCCCTGCCTAACATATGCGCACAGTTGTTAATATAGGTGGCATACTGCTGTACTAGACTATACATGTTGCTAGATACACAGGTATACCCTGTAACACACATATGATTGAGGGCATGGTACAGGAATAATTACACACACATCAGACACACATACAACACACAAATGTATGACAACCCAGATGAGCTTTACCTGTATACCATACAGTATTGTGTGTCACTACTTACAAAACCTTATGCCTGAGGTATGTAATCTGTGAGGACTACAGGGAACACACAAAACAGTGTTTCCAAGCAATGTGTACATACACCATACTGTACTGTTTAGGCCTACAAGTACTACAGTTCATATGGGAGTTGGAATCACCAGCAGTACCACTCACTAAGCATACAGGTATTGCTTTAGCCTACAATGGGACATCACAGTCGACAACAAGGGACTAGGTCACACCACATGCCATACTACTTTTTCTGCCTAGCAACAGCATACACATCTTTTGCTGGGATCACAGCTAGGACACAAACTTCTATGACAGAAACAATTTAACACTAAGCTATCACACCTTTACAGACCTTGTACACATTCACCAACACATTCACCATCACACTCAGTCAACCTCACATAGCAATTATTGCATTAAGTACATGTGTGTGTGCATCGTGTCATAGGTAGGTCATACGCTATTGGCCCTAGGACCTACAGCAGCCTAGCCATACGCTACCCTGGCCTTTGACACACATGTAATTTAATTTCACTTGCCCCTATCAACCAGAGCCACAGAGGTGATTCCCAGGATGTATTTCCTATCTCCCAACCAATCATCAGGAGTATTTATGACAACTGCTAATGAGGAGCTTTGTTTGCTATTGATAGGTGGTTTATTCCAGAGTATGGCATGTCTCTGAGATAGGGAATCTATCCCTCCAGCATGTGCTGTTTAGTGAGCTGACAAGGTTTAGGGCCCTAGAGCATGTATCTCAGAGGGATTGTGATATGTTTACGTGGAGGATGTCCAACAGCTATGGGTGTGACATAGCTCTGTATGTTAGGCAGATGTCACCTCTGGGTAGGCGGTATGCAACACTGTCTAGCTGTGTTATTGTGAGTTGGTCTGCATAGGGCATCTGGTTGGTATAACTCTTTGTGAGGTATGTCTTTGGCCTTTCCAGTTGCTGTAGTTGTCATGTGAGGTACATACCACATGGGGCATTGTACTCTATAATGGGTTTTAAGTGTGATGAGTAGAGGGGAACACTGACCTATATTTCCCTAGATGACACACCTTTTGTGATTATGTGTACCATGTAGACAGATTACATTACTAGTGTGGCACTCTGATTATCAAAGGGGAGGCTACTGTCCACCTGTGTCCCATGTTCCCTTATCACATCTTCGGTGTTAGGTAGACTACCACCTATGTGGTAGTTAATGGGTACAGTGTTTTGGTAAGAAGGGATGGTACAGCAGTGTCAACACTGAGATTCAGTCCATGCCTTGGTCACCAGGCACCTATCGCAGTAGGTATGACCCCGTGTCTCTCACTCTCTCTCTCTCTATATATATATATATATATATATATATATATATATATATATATATATATATATATATATATATATATATACACATACATACACACATACATATAAACATCCATTGCTGTACATATAGATGCACATACAGGCACATATACAGTCCACTTTTCATGGTGGGAATATCAATTATGCAACAGTTGTGAGATATACAGTTATGTAATAATATTGCACAGTGTTGTGCAGAATGCATTGAAGGTGTCCTCAGCCCATGTAGCTTTAGCAAGCCTCATTGGCTGCAGCACTGCAAAACTGACAAATTATACCCACAGCGTTTAACCACCACATGTCCTATACAAGCACTGCATGCTGTTTTCTTTGCCACACACTACAACCTACATAGAAATATGCACATAGCAACCTTCAACAACATATATATATATCCACCCTTCACAAACAGTTGCAGTATGTCCGTTGTCCTATGCACATGTACAGATACATATAGATACGTACTGCTGCCACATATGGATGATTCACAGTATGTAGAGTACTCTTCAAAAACATCTACTACATGCCAGCAAATACATATGTGTTACATACCTTTCCTTTGTATTACTCTGTTCCGTCTGTTTTTAAAGGAAATATATATATATATATATATATATATATATATATATATATATATATATATATAGATATATAGATATATATATATATTTGGGTTTTTCTCTGTCTGTTGATGTTGCTCTTTCTTTTTCTGTGTCTGTCTGTTTCTGTCTCTTTGTCTTTGTGTCTTTGTCTCTGTCTCTCTCTCGCTCTCGCTCTCTCTCTGTTGCTGTAATGATATTATTGCATGTGTGGACACCAATTACAGCCTGCTTTTCTAGGTGCCCACCGTTTAGTAATTGCATGCAGCCTGCTGTGTGGTAATTGCAGAATTCACTGTCATAGCAGCCCACTGCTATAAAATGCTAAGTTAGGTAGGCATAGTCCTTACAGCTTTCCAAAGTGGGACCCATGCTTGTTCGCTGTGGACACCGTTGTGTCAGTCAGAAGGTTAGTATACTTCTTATTTCTGAAGCTAGGGTTGTAGCCAGTGATTTGCATGTTGTACTCAAACCTGAATGTTGCTGTTTCTAGTACACACTTGTCAGTGTAGAATTTTACTCACCCCTCCAAATGCTAACACAAGATACATGGGAGTATGAACTTTCTTATCTAATTAGACAATTAACTGCCATACAAAAGTAGTTATTGCAATGTATTCTTCTGGCACATGAACTGTTTGTGAACTACTATACTGTAAATATTAATTTACTCACTTCTGAACAGTTTGTGTCTTTTTTGTGTTGACATTAGCACAGGCTGCTCAAGACAACTGGACACATTTCAGTACTGAATATGCCTACCTACATCCTTGGTAGAGCCTGAATACACAAGTAAATTGAACGTTTGGGTAAAGGTGCATAAGTACAGAGAGCATTATTTATTATTGTGTGATGTTTATCTTGCTGAACATATAGGGTTGCTGTGTACCTGTTAGTCTATCAAGGCAAGTAGTCTGTCTGTGTAACTCCTACCTGTGGACATATCCAGATGGTAGCCAGAAGTTAGCCTATTAATCTTTGTCTGTGCACCACACCGGTCTTTTCAGCACTGGAACAATGGCATTGTCACAGTTGGTTGCTACCAGTACATGGCTACATCCTTTGATATTTCTGTGTTGTACTCCTACATAAGGGTATGCTTGTGGAACTCCTTCCAAAGCTATTTGCAGAGTGTGTAACAGCATTAAAGCTGATATGCCTGTGTGTTTTTGCCTCTGCCAGGCCTCTGATACACTCAGGTATATATTTGAACAGCCTCAGGGAAAGGTACATATAAGTAAGGTACACCTGTAATATATTACAGACATTAAGTTGAGACTGTGAGAGAATCAGAGCATATGTATTAATGCACCTTTTCTGATGTGCAAGCAGTGTCTACTCTTACTTATTGACATTATTCATTAAGTGTAATTCCCCACTTTTCTGCCTAACGTCAGTACTTTTCAGAGGGATTCAGAGGGACACAGCTAACATTTGTTTATGAACCAGGGACATCCCTGAAAAGCAGTCACAGCTGGGAAGAATGGTCTCTGCCCTATTCAAATATGCCATTGTTTATCCTGCTCTGATACTGTGTGGGGTTTGTAAAGTGCTACTGTAACATTATTTCCTTCTAGAATGGCTGGCTCTCTTTTCACAGTCATGTCATGCAATTCCACAACTGCTGGTAAAGATCCACAGAACAAGATTTGTATTATGGCATTCCTATTTTCCCTTTACATTCACTCATTGTAATGCATGATATATTTATTACAGCACCAACTTGTTGTATGTCTACTATGGCTTAGTGTACTTCATGCAGTGTAGTGTGTCCAAGGTCTGGGGTTTGAGACTGATAGAGGTGTTTTATTTTGCTGCTCAGCAGAACAAGGGCCCTGCCATGCAGAGTGACTAGGGCAGTTTTAAGCAGTTGTAAGCGGGTTTGCGTGGGTTTGCGTGAAGCTTAGCAATACTTAGCTAAGCCCACACAAGTGCACACAAGCGCAGACTCGCGCAAACCCACTAACGACTGCTTAAAAGTGCTTACTCCCGCTAACCCCCGCGCTAATTTCTTTGAAAGAAAAGAAATTGGGGATATAAGAAAGTGGTGAAAAAGGGGGGCACAAAGAGGGAAAGACAGTAGGAAAACCAGCTCGGGATGTGCAGGATGGGTGTAGGGAAGGTCCATAGCTGCCCATTTCTTTACCAGCAACAGCTGTGCATATGTTAGAAATTTGAAGTGAACTTTGAAACCTTCCACCCCTGAGAGAGGGGTGAGGACAACAAAGTATGTTGTACTGCCAATTATAATTATCAGTTTACATGTCCAGCGGACATGTGTGCGAAATGGGCAGCTATGTATGGGGCGTAATTTTTTTGTGGGAACAGAGTGCCCTTTTTTTGTTTTTCATAATGGAAAGTTAGGGAATTATAGGGATATTTAAACAGACCCCCATCAGGGGGAAATGAAAATTGGGGAACACAATTAAAAGTTTGGAAATAACCCATGAGCCCCCGACAACAGTGGAAATGAATCCCCACCCCCTGGGGATCCCATCACCTTACACCCAAGGGGGGTTGCGGGGCTAACAGGCTACCCCTAGCCATCCCTATGGGAAAAGGGCAGGGCAACGGTTATCCCCTATAACAACCATTTGTAGGGGGCCCCTCCCCATTTTATAAATTTCAACCCAAATCCCGGCCAAAAAATCCCCTAAAATTTGGGGGGTTACCCACTTTTTTTCCCATTTTTTTTTTAAATTTAAAAAAAAAAAAAAAAAAAAAAAAAAAAAAAAAAAAAAAAAAAAAAAAAAAAAAAAAAAAAAAAAAAAAAAAAAAAAAAAAAAAAAAAAAAAAAAAAAAAAAAAAAAAAAAAAAAAAAAAAAAAAAAAAAAAAAAAAAAAAAAAAAATTTTTTTTTTTTTTTTTTTTTTTTTTTTTTTTTTTTTTTTTTTTTTTTTTTTTTTTTTTTTTTTTTTTTTTTTTTTTTTTTTTTTTTTTTTTTTTTTTTTTTTTTTTTTTTTTTTTTTTTTTTTTTTTTTTTTTTTTTTTATTTCAGTACCCTGCCCCGGGGGACTTTTATTTCAGGAAAATTTTTTTAAATTTTAACCTTTTTATTTTAATGGGGTTTTACAAACACCCTTTCCTTTTTTCAAATTTTTTTTTCAAACTTATTTTAATTTTTAACCAGGGTTTTTTTTTTGAACCAAACCCGGGGGGTTAAAAAGGACCTTTTTAAATTTGAAAAAAGGGCACGGGGCATTCCCTTCATCCACTTTATATGGACCTACCCAAGTGTGGATTGACAGCACTTAATACAATTGTACTATTTCCATAATGCAAGGGTACAACAACATATCAAAGAAAGTGACATGGACACAGTCCAGGAATTATACCTTTATTAATTACATTACACACTTTTGTAGTGGCTCTCTCATTCATTTCATATTTTGGTGCATGCAGAATACTTTTATTCCAGACTTATTATACCTTTATTAATGGGTTACAACACTTTTTCACACTCTCTCACTTATTTTATATTACAATACATGCAGAGACTTTATTCAAGACTTATTATACCTTTATTAATGGGTATTCAAGACTTATTATACCTTTATTAATGGGTTACAACACTCTTTTTCAGGATCTCTCACTTATTTTATATAATAATACATGCAGAATAATTACTAACCTGCCTGGTGGTGCAGCCTTAGCAGCCTATCTGCATAGGCTTGCCGATTCGCAGCATGGACATCTGCAGCTGTGAAGTAAATGAAGGGATGTTGAGACATACCTATCCATTATATAGACTACAATAGCATTTCTTACATACTTCATTCCATGGCTACCTACTCAGTAGTGGGGCATCTTGCATGTCACGGGCCATGATGGTGGACAAGGAAACAAACAATGTATTTTGACTCCTCGATGCCCCACCGTTGCGCTCAAAAGCGAGTACCCTCTCCAGCACCGGCCATTCTGACTGCAGATGGGAGCTACAACCAGTTATGGTGAGTATTCCTGCCTATGGAGCTTAAAAATGCCTCATTTCCCACACTTATTTGGGATTGGCCATTTTTGAAAATTCTCAGCTAACAGCAAACCTGCTTAGCAATGGTTAAACTTCCATTTATAAGTATATGTATGTTAACAGTGCATGTTTATGCAAAGCTGTCATGGCTTAATGGTTCAATACTTTGATTATGGTGCACAGTATCCCGGGTTCGAGCCTTGTCATTGCTTTTTATTTTACTACTGTCCAGACAGGCTAGGGGGTGTGGCTGTGTTTAGGCGGCTTTGCTCAACTTTGTTCTACGTTGCTCCACGTTGCCCAACGTTGCCCGACGGTGCGCTGGTTAGCGCAGTGCGCAGCTCCATGCAAAACTATTGTGCTAGGTAAAGCACTGCTTAGCTATGAGCAACTATAATGCACTGGGTAAAGCATTGCTTAGCTATGGGCAACTATATTGCGCTGGGTACAACGCTACTTAGCTATGGGCAACTATATTGCACTGGGTACAACGCTACTTAGCTGTGGGCAATTATATGTCAATATCCTTAATGCTGCTCACCTTCTTATATTTATATATATATACATTTTGTTCACTAATACATAGGCCATTTCAATGCTTTTTACTAAAATTTCATTCATATATGTCAGGAATTATTTTATATACTAATTTAAAACATAAAATAGAAAGGGGAGTGGTGGGACAAGAACCGGGAATGCCTCCTCTTTGTGCAAAGGCTCTATCACTATGTTATTGCTATTTGGCTTAATTTGCATAAACATTTATTATTATGCTCTTTGATGTCGAAATTGCTAACTGTAGCTAACAATGGGTATACCCACACAAACACGCGCAAATACGGGCAGCTATATTGGGAATTATAAAAAAATAAATAAAAAGTTTACATTTTACAATTACAAAGTGGTTTAATATGTGGGGATGTGTAGTGTTTGGTATGTGTACATTTCAGCGGACTCGCTCATTGCACTTGTCATTTTCACATTTATATAGTTGAAGGGGTGTGGATATTTGGACTGCTCGGCAGTCCGACACGTCCACTGCAGTCTTACACGCTCCGTGTTAGCCTTCCAGTTGAGTCAGCGCGCCCTCATGAATATGCATGGCACGCTGACGTCTTCATCTTAGACTACCATTTCCGTGTAAGACTTATTTAGTCTTACATGGAGGATTAGTGAATCCCTGCCAATGTCATTGTATAATAGCAATAACCCACTTCTGGGTGTGGGTAATGCTGGATTTACCCATGGTTGTCTTTGTTTGGCCACACTGGCTTCTCCCTCGTGACAAACCACACCAACCGTGGGTAAATCCAGCATTAACCACACCCATGCGTGGGTTATTGCTATATCATCAAATGCTTGACAAAGGGTAAAGGTCAAGTTCAGCAATGTGAAATGGAAGTTGGAGTTGTGATCCTGTATTTACCTGAAGTCATGACATGCTGCCTAGTTAATTGCTGACAACCACTTTCACTTATAATTGTAATCTTTAAAAAATAAATTTTAATATTACTTGCATTGCCAATGAGGTTTGAAGCTTTCTTTATGCATGCTTCTACAATGCATATCTGTGGGCAAATTAGTGATATTATTCTGTGTACTGGCAGTATGCACAGAGTTCTATTTGCACTGTAATTTTACATCAAATAGTAATTTATAGCAAAGATTCTAACCTTTGAGGAAATTGCCTAGACTTAAAATGCTACACAAGGACTACTACCCTAGCATTTACCTATCAGCCTATGAACCATAAAAATGCAATGCCTTCCTGGTATTAGCAATACTTCAACTGAAACCATTTAATTCAAGGCAGTCACAATTTAAAATAATATAGCATGTAGTGGATGAGGTTAAAAAAATGCCATCTCAGACCCATGTTAAAAGAAACCAGCAGAAAGATTACTGCAGGAGCATTTTAGTAAATCCGACAGTCCCAGGGCTTTAAACAGTTCTCATTCTGTCCTCTTCAGTGGAAAAAGCAACAATTCTCTGACTACCCTGTCTTTTAGAGCAATAAGTATACATAAACTGTAAAGACTACAATGGAAGGATTGTTCAGCCCTAATTTAATCTGATTTATTTATGCAGAATAACATCATTAAGAAAGGTACATGATGATACTGATGCAGATGGCATATGCTTGAAAAATGGAAATTAGTTCCAATTTTAAAATGATTTTTATCTTAAAATATACATGTACTGTATTATTAAACATAGTAGCCTGGAAAAAAATGATATGCAGTTTGGTACAGGACATGATAAATGAAAGATAAAAGGCAACATAGATGTTTAAATGTAATCTTTAAAACAAAATACATGGTAATGACTAAATCGGTACTAATTTTTTTTCCATTACACTATCTTCATATTCCTTCGTTAAGACTTCTGCAGCCCATTTTGAACATTTGTTGCAACCTTATCCCAGAAATCATATAGGTTGTAATGTTTTCTGTCAGATCCTCTTGGCAAAACAAAAGTGCAATTATTTAGAGGCAGGCTACATAGATAAGTTAGAAAGATATAGGCAAATCCAAAGTGTAAGACAGATATGGACAGACCCAAAGACACAGAAAGCTATATATCACAGCGAGAGGGCAAGTACGTATAGACAGGTACATAGACATGTAGAGTAGATACATATATAGCCAGGGAGAGAGGAAGATAGAGAAATAGAAACATAGACATATACAGAGTGAGGGGGAGAGAGAGAGAGATGGACAGAAGGATGGACTGATACATAGATCCAGAAAGGTAGATACATACATAGATACAGAAAGGCAGACAGACAGGGAGTCAGTCAAGCAAACACACATATGCATATATATTTATAGTTAAATATCCTTGCATCCATAATGTTACATGTCGTATGATTATTCTATTTTGAAAGCAATGATACGAGATATCTGCCACCAGGGGGAAAATCTGACACCAAAGCTGCAGCGCACTCTCTCTCTCTTTTTTTCTTGCAACTGCAGGTGTTCAGAAAATGCTTCTGGAATTTGATTTATGGCTTTGTTCAACACAGTTGCCCAGGAGATGACTGCACCTGCAGTCATATCTTATGGGAAAGAACCTGCTCATAACTTTATTCACACAGCAGTGGCTGTGCATATAAATCTCTACAAGTGTGGAGCATTTTGGTGCAAAGTTCCAGATGCAGCATCTCTGGGGATTTGTGAATCCTGACCAAAGCAATTTCTTCCATAAAAGGGTTGTCTTCAGAAAGATGTAGATCTGTTGGCTCATGAAGAAATTACAGGCTATTCAGAGGTTTGGGACAGAGTCTTACATTCATTAGAGGGAAGTTAAAAATTAATATTATTATTTAACAAAGGTTACATGCAAAACATATGGTGCTGATTCTCCTCAGCTGCTTGTTTCATGTACAGAGTGAAGCTGTCCAGCAACATGGAAGAAATCATCTTCAAATATCAGGGTGCTGTCTACAGCTGAAGCAGGTTATTAGGAACGCAAAACTTCATACGATAAAGCAGTAGTAAATCTGACAGAGCAGAACTCTGAATGCCTCCAATAACTGTTTGTTATGAAACAAAAATAATTAAAGGCTTATATTATGTAACATCTGATGATTTGTGCTTCATCTTATGTGCAGGGAATACATTTTAAATAAATATTCTGTTGCCTCACTATGAGTTACAACAAATAACACATTGCACTTTTGTCTATCATCATCCTGACTAGTTTTGGACTGAATTCAACTTTACCAATAAAAGGCAAACCTCATGTGCAGTTGGTGACAAGGAAGGAAGATTAAGCAGAAAGGATGCAGACAACTAGTCAGGGTTATCAAAACACATTGATTTCACCAGTGATTAGTAAAATCATGAAAAAAATATGTGACAAATGCATCTCACTTAATTGCATGATCAGTAATAAAATATTACTAAAATCACACATGAATTTGTCAAATCTGATTTGACAAAATAGAAATACATTTACTCACCAAGTACTTGGAACAAATTACAATGCATGTCCACAAACCAGTTAGCTAGTCAAAAATAACAAATCTTTGTTTTTTTTTTTAACAAGAAACATCTTTTTGACATTAACACTTATTACGACATAGGCAGTCATACATTTATATAGATGAAAATAAACCATACTGATACATTTTTCAGTTGCAAACATTATATATCACTTAGAATCTTCTCAGTCATTGCCAGTCAAACATTGCATAGCTCATTTATTTCCTGCCTTCCCTTAAACCTCATTCATCATCCCAAACATTATTCTGTATGTATTGTTCCCACAACTATATTTTTCCATGTAATTTGCTCCTACTCTTTTTGAGAGATACCATTTCCCATTGTTTTATCTCAGTTACTATATTCACTACTTCTAGTACAGTTGGTTTAGACTTTGATTTATATTTTCTAGTAACTGATTTTTTTGACAGCTACCAGAATTAAACTCAGCAAGGCCTTACCCCTAATTGCAGTCATCCCTATTGCCAGAATCTTCTTTCTCCATCCCCATGTTGACTTAGTTCTTAGAAAACTGCCTGCTACTTTAGTGATATAATATATATATTTTTTTTATTTCTCCAAATCGTTTGGGATTGTAATACCATGATGGGAATGGACCCCATTCCTAAGTCAAAGTATGATTAAAGTTCATTAAATTAGTATTGTTTCACTCTTTGATGTAAGCCAAATGTTCTCTTTGCAGCATCCACAATGTTTTCAGTAATGATTCCATCTGCAATTCATATGGAGTTACATGGACTGGTAGCGTATCTAAATATAATTGTAGACTCTTTTTTATAAGACCCGTTGCTCCTAATACTATTGGAACTATCTGGGTATCTTTACTTCACATTGCTCTCATTTCTGCTTGCAAATCCTGATATTTTATGATTTTATGTGTCTCTGTAAGCAGGACACTATAGTCACTGGGTGTGGTGATTTCAATGATCAATGCTACTTTTGTCTTCTTTTCTTGGACCACTATATCCGGTTTCCTAGCATCTATCTTTTAAACTGTTGGCAATGGATGATCCCATGGGGTGTAGACTTCATTTTCTATGATGCTTTGTGGCTCATGTTTCCAGTGTTTTTCAGCCACTTCAATACCATAATGTTTGCACCATCCTCAGTGCAGCAGTCTTGCCACATTATTATGCCTTTTAATATACAGTCCTTCTGTCATTAGTACTTCACAACCAGCAATGAGGTGTGCAACTGTTTCCAGTTCTGTTTTACAAAACCTACATTTGTCTATTTCTCCCACATGTTCAATGGACTTTGTAAACCGATGTGTATGTAGCCCACCATCTTGTGCCACCAATATTAACCTTTCATCTCTTGGTTTGAATTCACCTCTCCTTAACCATTCATGCATTTATTCCTGATCAACATGAAGTTCTTACAGAAGTTTTCTATACTTTTGCAACTATATTTATGCATTTTTTACATTTCTTGTTTTCTCATCTGGTCCTTCACCTTATATTCTTTCTTTTGTTTTTTGGCACATTCAGTTGCTGCCTGTTTTTTATCTACTTCTGGTTTGATTTCCATTCCTGCTTGACGTCAATATGCTTCTGCTAGATTAAGCAGAGATGTCATCTTAGATTTATTCTCCTTATGTTTCAAAACTTTCACTATGTTTGGGTCTTGTGAAGTCAGCAGATATGTGTGGAGTCCCGTAATTGCAGATCTATACATGTAATCAATTTCAAGGAGGCCCATCCTTCCTTCAGATTGGGGAATATATAATCTTGGTATACACTGATTTTTATAAATCATCTGGTGAGCGTGAAGCATCCTTCTTGTTTTCCTGTCTAATCTATCCAACATGTTTTGGGGCCAGTCAGTCACTCCAAAACTGACAGGAAGAGCAAATTGGTTTATAGCTTGGATTTTGTTCCTAGATGTCAGTGCTGTTTTCAGGATTAATTTAAGTCTTCTGTAATATTTCTTACTAAGCTTTATTTGCATTTGTTCATCTTTTGTTGTTGATCCTTCATCATTTCCTAAATATTTATACACTTCTTCTTGCTCAAGTTCTTTTATATCACATTCTTGTCCCAAACTGATGTTTTCCTGGTGCTGCAGTTTTCCTGCTTTAAACGTTGCTTTTGCACATTTATCAAGACCAAATGACATTCTTATATCAACCGAAAACGTTTTGACAACTTGCAGTGCTGCATTCATTTCCTCATCTGATAAGCTATACAGTATTAAATCATCGACAAAGAGAATGTGAGAAGTCTTTACACTTTGTTGTTTTCTAGGAGCCAGGTTATAGCCATGGCCTAAGCTGTTAAGTAGACAGCTCAATGGGTTAATGGCAAGGCAGAATAGCAGTGGTGACAGAGAGTCACCCTGGAATATCCCCTTTGAATTTTTATTCCTGGGATAATAATTTGTCCTTTATCATGGCTTAATTGCAAAGTGGTCTGCCACGGTTTCATGGTCACTGTAATGTAGTCAATCAGTGTAGGATATATTCTATACATTTTTAGGCACTCTTTTATCCATGAATAAAAATATTCTGTATGTTTAATAAACACAATCAAGGTAACAGCCAAGATAAATGGTTCACTGGAACAAAAAGTATCCAAATAAATCCACAGAAACATCCAGCAAACCAACCAATTTGTGAAAAAGCCACAGTCCGGAAAATATTAAAACCAAGGCAGTAATTTATTGTAGGTAGGTAAGCACTTTGATGATATTACATATCACTTCTTCAGATCATAACTAAAATGCAACAGATGGTAGACTTTATACATACATTAATTAAAGGCAGCCTATCAAAACATAGAAGTAATCAAAAATGACATCATCTGATATCAAAAAATATTTAAAAACTTTTAGTATAAAATCTATTTTAAAATAAATACGAATAAGCTTTAAAACACATGTAATTTCATGTTGAAACTATTTGAACAATTTCCTATTTTTTCAAAATAGGTTTCAGGGGAATTCTGTCATTCAGCCCCCTTCCCCTTTTTTGCTCTTAGCCTTATCCACGTAGTTTCTGAAGTCTCAGTGCAATTACTGATGTCCCCTCCTCTATTATTTACTCTAATCTTTTCAACTACTAAGAATCTAAAAGTGTGTGCTTGTCCGTCACTGGATACAAGCTTAGCTAATGCATTAGTTAAAGTACCATTCCTAATATGAAGTAAATGCTCTCTAATGGTGAACCTTAACTTCCTGTTAGTCTTTCCTATGTAGAACGCTGAACATAGGTTACAGATAGACAGATAAACAACATCAGAGATATTACAATCAGTTATTACTTCAAAATAAAAAGTTCGACTAAGGTCAGGCTGATTGATTAAAATGTTAGAGGTGTCAATATACTTGCATTGGTTCCATTTACCACAAGGTATAGTTCATTTCAAATGACAGGGATCTTGTTGTTCCCTTTCTCTAGGGTAGTAGAGGTTCATAGGTTCATAGGTAGGTACTAGGCTATCTGCCCAAAGGCATTTATAAGCCTAGCCAGAATCTGTTGTCTTTCACCCCCACCTTAGATTAGTTCCCTGTGCCTCTGTCCAGCAGAGCCACTGAAGTGATCCCCGGGGTAAACTTTCTGTTTCCCATCCACTCATCAAGGTTTCTCTTGAAGAGTGCTAGTGAGGAGCTCTGCCTAATGTAGATTGGAATCTTGTTCCAAAGCATGGGAAGTCTCTGGGACAGGAATCTATCCCTCCAGCATTTCCTATTTATTGTTGTGGTGATGTTTAGATCCCTAGAGCGTGTGGCTCGAGGGGATAAGGTTTTCTTTAGGTGGAGCATGTCCATCCATTCTGGGTTGGACATGGCCTTGTATGTCAGGTAGAGATCACCTCTGAGCAGGTGGTATGCAACCGAGTACAGCTGAAGTTTCTTCAGTCGAGCTGCATAGGGCATCTGTTTGAGGCCAGTGATTCTCTTGGTGAGGTACTTCTGTGGTCTTTCCAGCTGTTGCAGGTGTCTTGTAAGGTACATCCCAAATGGGGCATTGTACTCTATGATGGGTCTGATGAGTGATGAATAGAGGGGCACAATGACCTCTTTTGATCTGGATGCAAACCCTTTTGTGATTAGGAGGGCCACATAGAAGGATTTTCTAACCACTTTGGCAATGTGATTATCAAAGGAGAGATGACTATCTACTTGGGTCCCCAGATCCCTTATTACGTTTTCAGTATTTAGTGGACTACCACCTATGTGGTAGTTTGTAGGTACTTTGTTATTTCAAAAGGGAATAAATATGCACTTTTTGGCATTTAGCTTGAGACCATGATTTTTGATACCAGGTATCCATCTCAGTGAGACCCTTTTGCAGGATGTCTGTGTCAGCTGGTGAGTCAATTATAGCCCCTAGTTTGCAGCTGTCTGTGAACTTGGTCAGCCATAGTCCTCCTGTGCTTGTCTGAACCTCTGAGAAGTATATGCCGAACAGGAGGGGTCCTAGAACTGAGCCCTGGGGAATGCCACTTGTAACCGCTTTAGAGTCAGGCCTAGCTCCTGCAACTTTCACCATGTGGGTTCTGTCCGTGAGCCAATTGGCAACCCATCTTGTGACATAGGTGTTTATGTTCAGGCTGGTGAGCTTGTCTATAATACCAGAATGTGGAATGGTGTCAAAGGCCTTTGCAAGGTCTAGGTAGGCTGTGTGTACCACCTTTCCCTTGTCTATAGCCTTGGTAACTGTCTCAAAGAAGTCTACCAGGTTATGGAGGCATGATCTGCTCTTAGCAAAGCCGAACTGGGTAGGGTCCAGTGTTTGGAGGTTCCCAATGTCTCTTTTAATGAGTTCCATGATGATGCACTCCATAGCCTTGCAGACCAAGCTAGTCAGGCTTATAGGGCAATAGTTCCCGTGATCTGTTGTGGCTCCACCTTTGTGGAGTGGAATAACCGCTGCTGTGCAGCACTCTATGGGTATGTAGCCTGTGGAGAGGCTGAGTTTGAACAGTGTGTTTAGGTGAGGGGTTAGTTCATCTTTGAGCTCATGTAGGACACAGCCTGGGACACTGTCTGGTCCCATTGATGCTGTGTTTTTGGCTTTGGAGAGGGCTATTTTAATCAGAGTGTCTGTGATTTCAGGGGCTCTACATTCTTCTGGTATGGTGATCGGCCCTTTTGGGGGTAAGAGGGGGTGAAGTTTGCACTGAACCTGTCTGCCAGGATGTTGGCAATATCGGTTGGTTCAGTGTATTTTGTGCCATTCTGCACTAACTGCGAGCAGATCTGAGCATTGCCACTTAGATTCTTGACATAGCTAAAGAATGCCTTGTGGTTATCTTTGGAGTCCTTGGCAAGTTTTCTTTCAAAGCTTGCCTTGGACGATTTTATGAGGGATCATAGTTTCTTTCTGATACTGATCAGGGATTTCTTCCCTTCTTGGGATGTTACTCTTTTCTGTACTAGTTTCCTCCTTCTATCCTATAGCTTGTTTATGGCAGAGATCCACCAAACTGGTTTCCTTTTCTTGGAGGAGTGAGTATTGGTTTTACTTGGGATAGCACAATCCATGCATTTTTGTAGGTTCCCATAGAATGCATTAGTAAAGGATTTTGCAGCTTGTACAGCACTATTCTTTAGCATGGGGACTTTGAAACTTTCCACCTCCGTCTTAAGTAAAGTGAAGTTTACTTTTGAAAAGTTTTTTATGGTGGTTTCCTTGTCCGGGGATGGGGGGAATCTGGATATCCAAAGTGATTTGTTTATGGTCAGATCTAACCAGCGAGTGGTTGACCTCCGGTGTGGAACATCGGTCACCCATGTTGGTGATGACCAGGTCCAATATGTTGTCACCTCTGGTGGGAGTGTTGACCAGTTGTTCCAGGGTGTTTGAGTTTATAAATTCTAGGAAATGTTGGGCAAGGGAGTTAGTACTTGAGTAGTTCTCCCAGTTAATGTTTGGGTAGTTGAAATCACCCAATATTAGGGTGTTTGGTAGGACCTTTATGTTACCCAGTGTTTTCAGAAATGCAGAATGGGGGTCCTGGGACATGGTGGGTGATCTGTAGCCAGCTACAATTTGAATTGCAGTTTTGCCCATTGTTAGTTGCATGTGGATAATCTTTGAAGCATCGTGCTGTGCCACTAACCTGGAGGTGTGGATATCCTTGATGAATATGGATACTTCCCCACCTTTTGTATTTCGCTCCAGGTTCTGTGGCTGAAATGTATGGTATGAGTTGTAGCCTGGTAGTGCTGGGGTGCTTTCTGAAGCCTTAAACCAGGTTTTTGTTACTGCATATATATCGATTTTCTCCATACTGAGGAGTGCCTCGAGTGCATGCATTTTGAGGTTTAGACTTTTGGTATTGAGTAGTATCACCCTCAGATTTTTGTTACTTGTGCTATTTACGGTGGTGGGTTTGTCTTTTGAGCCTTGCCTAAAAAAGGCACTATGGGGGTCGCAAGAGCCTTGGCCAGTATTTGAAAGCCTAAGGGTGACAGCTGCAAGCCGTCTCTAGCGAAGCAGTGTGGCTTGTCGAGCATGTCATCCCAGGTGGACAGCCAATGGATCCCCTTTGAATGACATCAGAAACTTAGCCAGTTGTTTAAATTGATAATTTTTTCTTTATACCGTGGTATCATTCTTGGTGAGGGCAGGATGCTACTCAGGGTCAGGGTCATACCGGCCTGGGCTATGTGATCAGAGAGCTCTTCCATGTCTCTTTTCATGTAGTCTAGGAAGGTACGGCTCAGGTCATTCAAACCAACATGGACAATGACAGAGTCGTATTTGTACTTGTTCTGGAGTGACCTGAGTGCTTGTGTTATGTGGTGGATCCTGGCGCCCGACAGGCAGCTAACAGTAACCTTCTCCTTATTCAGCCTAGTTAGTGGGACGTCAGTGTGCCTGACTATAGCGTCACCTATTACTATTATGTTGGGTATGTTATTTTGTCTTGATGGCTGTGATTGTGTGGCACACTGGTTTTGTGAAGTATGTGTTTCATGGTTTGTGTTGGGGGGTGGAGGTTGCTTGGATGTCTGCTTTGGAGGTCTCTCTTGCTTTTGCAGATTTTTATTTAGAGCCACCGAGTATGTTTTCATGTATTTATGTGTGTTTTTTGCTGGTGCTGGTTTAATGGGTCTATGTGAGACTGTTGGTGTGATGCCAGTATTTCCCTTCTCCTCTTGACTGTGTGATCCAGTCTTGGGTTGAGAGAGCTTATCCTCCAGTTTGGCTGTATAATTGCATCTCTCGCATGTATTAGTGTTTGGTGTTTGAAATAAAAGTCTTTTCAAAGATTTTTTATTTCTAAATAAAAAACTAGGTCTATCACCCACTATCTGTCTAATATCTGAGTTTTGGGTGAATATACACCAATGCTTCTTAATTATATCTGTCATCACATTCACATCACTAGTGAAGTGTGTGGGAAACTGGACTATATTATTGTCCTGCTTGGCCACTGTGTTACTATCGCAGTGTGATGAAAAATAAGGTTTCCCTAGACTGTTCCTATAACAAGCCTTTCTAAACAGTTTTGTGGATAAACATGCCGTGTCATCGTTAAATATCTTAATATGTAAGACGTCAATCTCATGATTTGAACTCCTCATTCCAAAACTTAAGAAACTTGTACTTATTTCTATCCCTGTGAAAAAGTTCTTAAGTTCAGTTGTGCCTCTATTTCATAACAGAAAAAGGTCATCCACAAATCATTTGAAGAGCACTATCTGATGTCATTTGCACTTGTCTAATACATATACATTTTACCATGTAGCCATGACAAGGTTGGCATAACTGTTTGCACTTGGTGTGCCCATGGCCACACCATCTTTCTGTACATATAAGTTATGGGTGAAGTATATAACATTGTTCATCAAAACCAATTCTATCAGTGAGCATAAAAGATCTACATTTTTACTATCATATATCTTGTCATGTAATAAATATTGTCAAAGTAACTCAACCCCTGTGGTATTAGGAATACAGACGATTAGAGAGCGTACATCCAATGCTATAAGTAAACGTGACTTATGGTCATTACCAAATCTTTGCTTGATTGCAAAAAGATCTTGTAACAACTGTTTAGAATCTCTCAGAATATTTTTATTTTTATCAACTGCTGGCCTCAGATGTTTTTCTATGTATATAGAAATGGGCTCAGTGGACCAGTTTAGTCCTGACACTATCGGTCTTAGAGTGGGGTGTAGTGAATCTGTATTTTTATTGTGATACTCCTTAAGGATTTGCATCCAAAACCACAGTGCCTCCTTGTTTCTTGAGCTTCGCCCTATTTCATCATCATCCCTTTCCACTTTAAATTAATAAAAATCAGGACAGAAATCATTGCTTGAAGAATGTTTCAGCATGGTTGAATGAAAATTTGACACATTCAGGTCTACAATACAGCAGAAATTTAGCTATCTCTAAGGATATGAAGGATAACACTCTGATACATTGCAGTAAAGGATTTAAATTAAATTATAAAATCCATTTAACCATACATATGATTTTTACTGATTTTTTAAATGAGCAACAAAAAATATGCATGACAATAGGGATCTATATTAATTCTGCAAAAAACATATTCATCCAATATGTCTCCCGTGAACAACAGCTGCCAAAATTCACTTCAGTGAACTGTGTAATTTTTCCTATGGTTCGCAAACACTTGGCCATCACTTCAACTTTGCCCTTTTCCCCACTGTAGTGCGATCTCAAAGTTGGTATATATAGTTAGGGGGTGTGGGGGCACAACCTAAGCCCCCCACTTAGGTGGATTTGATTTAGTCCATTGCATGTTCTGGATATTTGGTGGGCCAAGTGTTTGTGATCAGTGAGAAAATTTCCTGGTTCACTGAAGTGAATTTCGGTGGTTGGTGTTCATGGAAGACGTATTCGATGAATACTTTTTTCGAGGAATTAATATAGACCCATTGACAGTGGTGGTAAAGATTATGATGATGACCTATGAAAGGGCTGGAAGGCAAAACTCTAGGATATTGTCGACTTCCTTAGGATATAATTTATTAGTCTCTGGCTTGAATGTATACTCTATATCAGTTAAATGATTCACTGACAACAACATTTGTAAAATCAGTTGCGTACTGCAGTGCAAAGGGGAATCAGATAAGCTAGAATTACTTACATTACTTCTACCTGAAATGAGATTATTCTAAATTTTTTCACGATGAGGTTGCTAGCTATATTATTTTACTACAACCAATCAAATTCACAGAAGCTCAGAAACACTGTCTAACCACATGAACATGCATTTATTTAGAAATCAATGTGTAAATTTAGCCTGTGTAATGCAAACCCATCACAGTAACACAAATATGTTTACTTCATATATATTATAATGCATTATGAAAGAAAATGTCATCAACACATTTCTGTTTGAGATATATCTGTTGATAGGCATTTATAAAAAGATGACTAGACACAAAACTTCAAAGAAAACCTCCACCTGCCTTGTTTTTATGCAATGGACTCTCACACTGCTGACTAAATTCAAATAACATTGAGTCCATTGCACATTATAAAAATTATATTTAGTATGGAAAACATTCAAACTTTTGAAGTTGATGCCATCATACTTTGCAATTCCACTTGAAGTTTTATCAGTCACTCTAATTGATATACTTAGCAGTCAAATATTTCACATATCAAAATGACTAAGACATAAAGCTAACAAAAAGAACAACATTCATTTAGTATTAGATGTGAGCATTTGCCAGACTGAAATGTATGCATGTTTTGATCACGATGATCTTATATGATCCTAGTTTCATTAACAAGCATTTGACTTTCAGTCCTGAACAGCTGGAGGTTAATTAACCCTCTTTTGTTCCTGAAGTTTTACAAACTAGGAAGTCACTTGTTTGCTGAAAGTTTTTCTCCAAAATTCTCTATTCAAAATAGACTTCACCTTGTCTGTAATATCTTAAAATAGTGAAAGTTATAAAGCTGTTAGACAAAAAGGACCATTCAATGATAATAATATCAAATGTCATTCTGGGCTAGAGATGCTGCAGATTTATGAAATATTTTTTTTTTATTATTTCCAAAACATACTAATGTTATGTTCAAACAAATTGTTACATCTCTGCAAGATGCAAAATAAATCCAAGGTATCATATTAGTATTTTTGATTGTCCAACAGTTTTCTAATGATTTATGACAAGAGTTAGTGACACCCTGCTACTCTGCTATAAATATTTTAAGGCAACTGAGTTTTATGGCCATTCACTGTTTGCCAGTACCCACCATCAGATTGAACTTCCTGTCTCAGGAGAGGTCATACCAGGCAATCCCAAAGTAAGTTTGTGGATACCCATCCTATCCATTCATTTAGGTTATGTTGAAAAGAATATAGTGAGCTGCACTACTTGACATGTAGGGGTAGTTTATTCCAAAACTTTGGGAAATGCTGGGTTATAAATCTATCTCTCTACCATGTCCCATTTACATGTTAGTGAAGATTAAGGTCCTTGGTTCTAGTATTAGGTGAAATATTGGACTTGTGGAGATGCAGGATGTTTAGGACACTCAGGTTTCTAATAGCATGCCAGAGATCTCCCCAACAATAGACTGTAAGACCCTGAATAAATGAATAGAGCTTCCAGTCTCCCTTTGTAGTTCAGGGACTTTAGGTCTTTCATCTTTTTGGCTTCTAATTGTTTATTAAGTTTAGTGAGATGCATCTCAAAGGGGGCATTGTCTCAACAACTGGCCTGTTCGATGCTGAGCATAAGGGGAGATCACTTTGGCAATTAGCTGGGTAAAGTAAAATGTTTCCTGACAACTGCTGTCACATGATGGTCAGAAAAGAGGGTGCTATCCACCTAAGCACCTAGCTTACTGACTACATGTTCATTTTGAATTGGTGTGTTGTTTATTCAGTATGACAATGGGAGTGGTTGTCTACCAAAAGGGATGGTATTACACATTTTGGAATTTAGTAAGAGCACATTTTCAATACATAAAGTGATTACTCAGGGAGTTCATCCTGGTAGGTGTGGTTGAATTAGCGTGACTTAACAATAATCCCCATTTTGCAGTTATCTACAATCTTCGTTAGCAATAAGTCTAGGCCTTCTGTTTCTTAAACTTAGAAGTAAATGGTGCATAAAGTACTCCAACAGTGCAAGGCTACAGTTCCTTCCACACATTTAGATCAACAGCAGAGATAGGGCTAAAGGTAGAAGTGTCTTGATCTACATTAACAACAAATATAACTCCAGGATGGTTAAACAGCACGATGCCCTAGAGTTCATCCACATAAAAGTCTCCATAGACAAGATTTCTTACCATGTCCTTGTAGGTTACATATCAATCACTATGAAACACACATCTCACAACTCCTACCTACACCATTCAACCAAATACCTATTCTTGGGACAATTTAACTGCACCTCTATAGACTGGGAAAAACACACTGCTTCTAACTCACAGGAACAATGTTTCCTGGACTTTATTAACAGAAACTCCCTGGACCAGATTGTGTGCACTCTATCCAGAGGCTGAAGCATATTGGACCTAATAGTCACCAACATGAGACAGTGATGAACCCCCACCCCCTACCCCCCAATACAGTGTTACATCCTTATTGGTGAAGTAGAACCATGAAGCTGTCTCCCTTGAAATAAAAATCTTCCTGGAAAAACTAACTAAACTAGTAAGAGTTGGGAACTATTTTAAAGCAAACTACATCCTATTAAGTGACAGGTTTTCAAAATTCATAGCTCCCCCAAACCTGAAGAATGCCACTATCTATGCTGAATTATTTACATAAACCCTGTACAAACACATAAGTGGCTGCATTGAAGCTGCCATACCTACCAGAAGCAAGCCCAGACCTAACAGCAAAAACAATTACAACTGGTGGAATCCTTCATGTAACAGGATATATAACAAAGGTAAAAAAGTCATGGCCAAAATCAGAAGAGCAACTCTCATCAAGACAAGAACTCTCTGATTCAACTAAACAAGAAACAAAGAAGTCTAGTAAAGTCAAACAAGGTCATTTGTGGATTCAACATAGCCTACCATGGTAAGGGCAATCACCAGGTCTTCTTCAGCTATGTTAGGGACCTTAAAGGTAGCACCCAGCAGCGTACAGAACTGGTGGTAAATGGCATAACCTTCACTGACCAGGGTGACATACTGAACTTACTGGCTGATAAATTTATCTCAAACTTCCACTGCCCCCCCCCCCCCAAATGCTATATGTGAAATCTATTCCTGCATATCCATTTCAAATATTGACAGGGATCAGGCCTAGGTGGCACTTGCTAAGTCCAAAAATCTATACCTCAGTGGGCACCAACAATATCCCTGGTTGACTCCTAAATAGCCTAACACATGACCTAGTATGAACACTTGAAGCACTCTTCAATTGCAGCCTGGAAAAAAAGTTTATTTATTGATTTATTTATTTATTGTCATTTGTTAACTGGGTTAGTCCAGCTGAGCCAAACACCCATTTTCAGTGAAGATCCGAGGAGAAAAGCTCCAATTACATTTACGGACATTTAAAAAAATAATAATTAATACAAAGACTAAAAATTATAATAGTAATATTGACAAGAAACATTTACATAAAATGAAATAAACAACGACAACATTTTTATATGTATAAGTTTCAGAAAATCCAATACAATAGTGTCAGGTTATATAACAGTTGAGTGAAGGGCCACAACAGTCATTTCTCTTCATAAGGGTGGACCATCAGCCAACTTCTGGAACTAGAGACCCATCAGTCTGTCAAGTATAATATGCAAAGCCATGGAATGAACTGTCATGGAAATGATCAAGGGCATTTGCAACCTGTAGACACTGGACCCATCCAGGTTTGGCTTTGTTAAGGTATGATCTTGTCTACTCAACCTAGCAGACTTCTCCGAGGGGGTCAGCAAGGCTATGGATGAGGGAAAATGGTGCATACCACCTACCTTGACCTGACAAAGGCATTTGATACAATGCCCCACTCAGGTGTTGTGGGCAAACTCTCAGAACTAGGCATAAATCCCTAACTAACTTGCTTGACTTTTGCCTGGCTCTCAGATAGGACCCAAGAAGTCAGGTTTGGTGAGACCACCTCCACCAGGAGACAGCTCACCAGAGGAGTGCCCCAGGGCTCTGTTAGGCCAACTTCTGTTTGACATTTACTTCTTGGAAATCAAAACTAATGTCGAAGCCCTCTGACTCACCAAGTTTGCAGATGACTGTAAATTGGGAGCGTGATTGCTCCCACAACACCAACATCCTACAAGAGGGTTTAACACAAACAAATCACTGCTGTCAAAGCCACAGTTTAAAACTCAGTGTGAAGAAATAAATTATAGTGCCCTTTGGGAAACTCTCCATCCACGCTAATTACTCTAGAGATAAAACACTAACCATTTGAAATACTGGGACCTACTAGATTGAGTCCTGAAATGCAGAAACTGAATGGCCATAAGATTGGACTTACATATACAAAACCTGAGATGCCATTTCTCAGAATATTTCCTTTTCTCTGAGGTATGGCAGTCTTGGAATTGGTGTGGGGGTCTTGCACATAGGAGGAAAAGAGTGTTTTTTGAGATTCACTCTTCTTATAGGTTCATAGGTTAGTACTAAGCTAACTGCCCTTGCGAGCCATTTTAAGCCTAGCCAATTATCCCTTGTGAGACTCAAACCCTGCACCTTGTGTTTGTAAGGCAAACACCTTATCCTTTCCTCATATACGAGACGCCCTCTCTGGTGTTAGTGGTGAGGATTGAGGCTCCTTGATTGCTGGGCCAGGGCACGGGCCCTCACACTCCTAAGTTTTCGGTCTTTTTTTTGACTTGTCAGAAAAACAAAATGCAAATAAATAAATTTTCAGCACTTGAATGCTGATATTTCATTGGGAAGCCAATAAAACAACCGTAAGAGATTATGCAAGAGTTAGGGATCTGAAAGCATATGTAAACAGTAATCTGGTCTTCAACCAACACAAAGCCAAGATAGTAAGACAATCATTCTAACGTCATCCAAATCATACGTTCATAAGTTCATAAGTTCATAGATAGGTACTAGGCTATCTGCCTGAAGGCATTTATAAGCCTAGCTGGAATGTGTTGACTTTTGCCACCCCCTTAAATTAGTTCCCTGTGCCTCTGTCCAGCAGAACCACTGAAGTGATCCCCAGGGTAAACTTTCTGTTTCCCATCTACTCATCAAGGTTTCTTTTGAAGAGGGTTAGCGAGGAATCTTGTTCCAGAGCATGGGAAGTCTCTGAGACAGGAATCTATCCCTCCAGCACGTCCTATTTATTATTGTGGTGAGGTTTAGATCCCTGGATTGTGTGGCTCGAGGGGATATGGTTTTCTTTAAGTGGAGCATGTCCATCAATTCTGGGTTGGACATAGCCTTGTATGTCAGGCAGAGATCACCTCTGAGTAGGCGGTATGCAACCGAATACAGCTGGAGTAAGGCATCCAGGTCCAAAGAAGTTATATTCAGTCCTTATCAGACACATTATTGAGGACAATGTCTCCTTTAGGATGTACTTAACTAGGCACTTGCAGCAGTTAGAATACCCTGAAAGATTCCTCAGAGGAGAATTCAAGGTATGAATACCTTGTCCTACACAGATCACCTGAAGGCCTTATCTCTGTATTCAGTCTCCTTCAAATTACAGAGAGGCAATCTATGTCTGGCAAGTAAGGCATCCAAAGATCCAGTTCTGATGGATCTATTATATATGCATAAAACCAACAGCACCAGAAGAATTAGATCGAAGGACTTGAAGTCTGCCTGCGACTTAAAAAGAACTTGCTAGAAAGACCAATATATGTCTCAAAAGATCCCCATGTTATTGAATAAACTCCTCGTCTACAGTATGTGACGCAGAATTCATCCCTGACCCTATTCAAATTCGCCCCCAGTCTGGCTCCCATGTCTCTAATGGACAGAGGTCAACACTAAGTAAGTGAATCTCCATCTAACATACCTCCTCCCACATAACCCTTAGCTACCGCCTTCCTAGCATACCTGACCATATAGGCATCCAAGGAACTCAGGGGACAAAACTTGGCTGAATTGCACAGCTAGGCTTGTAAATACCCAGTGATCATTAGCCTAGTATAAGCCTATGAACACAAAAAGAAAACATCTCACCACAGAGTCCTAAGGTATACTAGAGGTAAACTTTATATTTTATGATGAGGTACCTGTAACTTACACTGTGTGGGCTTTGTCTTTCAGATATTTTTACATCCATCTTACCACATATTGGTTAGTTTTAAAGCATTTAACTTTAACATGATGTCAGCATAGGAAATGGTAATGAAGGCCTTTGCCAAGTCAATATATACTGCATGCAGTGTATGGCCATCATCTAGAACCTCTGTGACCCTTTCAAAACGTTTCCAGGTAAAATAGACAGGATCTACCCTACACAAAGCCAAATTGTTGTAGGATAAAGTCTGATAAGATTCTTGTTATCACAGTTTGCAAGTGTAAGTTGTGATACTGCACAGTCTAAGCACATTACACGTAAGTTATTTTCAAATATCTCAAAACATCACTTTTAATCTATAACACAGAACATGTCAGGTGGCAAGTATCAGTGGAAAAACTGTATGCTTTAAATCCATACATCAGATGGCACTAATTGGTGTTTATAGGTCACTCAGCTTTTATGATTTTAATGCTGATGCGAAAATATTCATAACTGCTCTACCAAACATTTACATCTCAGAATGTCTTCTTAATATTCATCATATTTTAAATAAATTTTTTACTAAATCCCACTACTTGTTTATGCCATCAAAGCGTGATGATTTCATACTCCATTTTTGCATTTGATCTCTCTCTCTCTTGATATATATATATATATATATATATATATATATATATATATATATATATATATATATATATATATATATATATGGGTCTACTTCATTTAAATGATGCATTTAAATGAATTTTACTTACCCGAGCTGAATCCACTGAAGCTCCATTACAATGAATGAATGGACTGCTGAATTCCTTTCCCTGTGAAAGGAACCATTTGGCCACCATGGCAACCAACCAAAACAGAGGAAAAGTAAGCCCACCAAAGTGGGGGCTTTGCCCCCCATGCCCCCACACCCATTACTTAAATATACAAACTCTGAGATTGCACTACTTAGAATAGAGTTACAGGTCACCATGGTGGCCATGTGGTTCCTTGCACAGGGAATGAAATTTGGCAGTCCGCTCTTTTGTTGAAATGGAGCTTCAGTGGATTCAGCTCAGGTAAGTAAAATTTATACTTTTGTTTAAATGAAGTAGACCCATTTATGGGACCAATTTATGACTGTAACTGTGCATAAGCTGTTTATAAGGCTAGTCGCAATGGATGCAATGCATTTTATATGGGAAAGACTATTAATAAACTGAAACAAAGGATTTCGGGTCATGTATCCATGATCTGGTCTAAACGCAGAAATAATGCCCTGACCAGACACTTTCACCTCCACAGAAGACAGTCTGAGTTTAAATTTCAAGTGCATGATCACATACACCTCATTGAACTTGAAGGTGATACCCCAAATACTTTAGAAAAACAAGATCTTATGTGTCAACTAAGGCTGAACTCGTTTAGAAGGCCTGGACTAACTATTATTGCTCACTGAAAAGTGTACTGGAGTCAAGAAGGTTGCCCCATTGTTTACAAGACTGAAGGTGTGAACTTTATTTATTTATTTACAATTATTAACAATTTTATTAACTATTAACTTTTTAAATGTAATTTAAAAATTTTAAAATGTAATATTATGGTATCTTATTAATTATTAACTTTTTTCCAGCATATACAGTTGTATATAAATATTTAACTTTTTTTAACAATTATTTTTTAAATGTTTAAATGTTTATTCTAATTATACCTTATTTTTTTTTACTATTATTAGAATCAGGGTACATTCATAAGACACTTTTGCACATTTTTCATAACTAGGGCTTTTGATTACCATAGAACCGCATTTGAGTAGTATGTGCATATTCCACAGATATCATGACATTTTATTAATTCTTGTTTAATAACTACTTAGTGCAAACAGGAACAGCTTTAATAGCTACATTCATGCTAGCGAGGGAGGGATTGACTGCTACTTATTTTAGCTGGCTCAAATAGAGTAACTTCTGAATATTTAAACTGTAGACTAATATTTTTTTTTTTCTTTCGGTTAAAAACAGTAGAGCTAGATTCCGTATAGCACATGCATGATTTGCATGACAGTTAAGCCTTTTTAGGTTGTAACTTTTTAATGCACAATGTTTGAGCTTAACTAGACACATATTGAGAATTAGGAGCAGATATGCTACATGTTTATATTGGCTCCAATATTATAACATTCACAAATTTATAATGGGGTCCTGATTACACATTTTTTCTATGGGGTTTTTTCCCCTAGGGTTTTCAGAACTGAGCAAATATTACTGCTGTGAGCATGAATGACTATTTTTTTTTTCCGCTAGATTTTTCATCTATATATTTTTTGATAGATTTCTGAGTGCATTTTATTTTAAAATTATTTAACAGATTTATCGTTTGAGATGAATAGATTTATGTACACACACACACACACACACACACACATATATATATATATATATATATATATATATATATATATATATATATATATATATATATATATATATACATATATTCTCAAGAGTTTTAGTAGTTTTTTTATTTAGGATTTGTTTTTGTACTACATTTTCTTAAATTTGGTAAAAACTCTGTACCCATGAACTACTACATAGGCAGCAGTCTTCTTAACACTGAATGTGTGATGAGACCTTGGGACCCAGATGGACAGTAGTCTCTCCTTTGATAATCACATTGCCATAGTATTCAGGAAATCCTTCTACATAGCACACCGCATCACAAAGAGGTCATTGTTCCCCACTACTCGACACTCATTAGACCCATTATAGAGTACGATGCCCTTTTTGGAATGTACCTCACAAGACATCTACAGCAGCTGGAAAAAACACAGAAGTACCTCACAAAGAGAATTACTGGCCTCAAACAGCTGCCCTACACTGATTGTCTCAAAAAACTCCAGCTTTACTCTGTAGCATATCACCTACTCTGAGGTGATCTCTGCCTAACATATAAAGATATGTCAAACCCAGAGCTGTTGGACATGCTACACCTAAAGAAATCCCAATCCCTCCGAGCTACATGCTCTAGGGACCTAAACCTTGTCACCACAATAAACAGGACTTGCTGGCGGGATAGATTCCTGTCACTGAGACTTCCCATACTCTGGAACAAGCTGCCCATCTATGTCAAGCAAAGTCCCTCATTAACACTCTTAAAGAAAAATCTTGATGAGTGGATGGGAAATAGGAAATACACCCCGGGGATCACTTCTGTGGCTCTGCTCAACAGGGGCACAGGAAATTAACTTTCTTGGGTTGGCATAAGCCAGGGAACTTTGTTGGCTAGGCTTACTTTGGCCCTTGGGCTGATAGCCTAGTACCTACCTATGAACCTATAATATGTATTGTTTTAACCCCAACATAATATGGTATTATGTATTGTTATTTAACTTTTAATTTTTAGTTGCTTTTCCCACTTGACACATAAACTTGAAGACGTTCTAATAGATGAAAGCAGTCTATGTTAAATATGTTTTTGAATGTTGGTAGAAAAGATTTCTAAGGAGTTTTGAAGACTTGTATTAACTTCTTCTTTTTTGATACTACAATGAAATGCTTTCAGGAAGTTTTAGCATTATTAATGTGTATAATTTTTAATTTAACTTATAGTTTAGTTCATTTTAACAGATCTTGGCATCAGAGAGCTTGAAGTCAGGCAGCACTGTGTCAAATATCACACTGGTATATGGGTGAAGGGGTATTTAGCAAGTAAACATGCTGTCTTTTACAACAGAGATACCCTAGTAATCCACTCCCTAGTTTTTAAACATGCTTTTAAACCGATATGTAAATGGAAAGGTGAATTTTTACACTTTGTTCTGTTTTTTCAACTACTATTTGGATCACTTGTTTATGTGTTTTTAATAAAGAAAATTCGATTTGAACCAGCTTGTGTTCCCTACTTTCATTAGTGGATTTATACTTTGGAAAGTTTTAAATAAACTATTTCTACCATCTGTTATAGGTTGTATATTCACAGTATGGTTTTTATCAGGTGCCTGAACTCTAGGGTATCTTAGATTTTCCACACAGAGAAGTTTCCTTATTATTTGATTTACAGCTGTTAAACATGTAGTTTTCTCAACAATCACTACCAATCACATAGCCAGCCTTAGGCATAGGCCAACTAGGTGGCTGCCTATAGTGCCACTCTAGCAGGGGTGCTTTTCCTGTAACCTGGATGGTAGAGGTAGACTAGGATGGGGGCACTGGGTGGCGTTGGGGGGGGACTTTTTGCCAAGGGCACCATTTGACCAAAGGCCGGCCCTCAATCATCACATGGTGAATTGAATGGGTAGTATAAAAACACTTTGTACAAAGATAGAAACCCTCGTAAGTACAGCAGGTACAAACATCCAAAAACATGCAGAGTCCAAACGAAAAGCCAGCGCCAAGTGTTGTAAAAAAACAGTTTTATTTCAAAATAGCAGCATACTGGTTTTGGCACACTTGCCTTCCTCAGTGAATAACAATGCTTGTAAAAACAAAATATTTATATACTAATAAAACTACACTTCCTATTGTGTCATTTCCTCCAATATAACCAATTTGCATAAATTAATTAATTAACATAATGTGTAGAACATTATAATATGAACCAATATTATAAATGGTCATTTAAGCCCGGTGAAAACAAACCACCTAATTTGACAATCCAATATTTCTTTTTATTGTTTAAAACTAAATGCCAGCCTAATTTGTTAGATCGATCTCCTTGTATCCTATCAATCACAGTAAAATGAAACTGGACAGTGGTATGGGTAGTATTGTGTTTATATAAGGCATTACTTAACCGTTTGTTACAGATGTCACTATAATGTTCCGACATCTGAAGCCGTAGGGGACGTGATGTTTGATCAATGTCGAAAGATGAGCAGATGCAGGTAGCCAGATATATCACCCAATCTGATCTGCAGTTCCCAAAACATTGTATATCAAGCACCCTGCCTGAATTTTTAATTGTGAATTGTTTAGATTTATATATGTATTTACAGAAGGATCAATGGCCACATGGAAATTACCCCAAAAGTTTGTCCCCTGTAATGGTCAGTTGATGGTGCATGAACAATCCACTACTGCGCTTCTTGTAATGGGCAAAAAGTTAGCCCAATGTTTTGCCCCTATGGTATGAAAATAAACACTGGTCCCCCAAGATATGATTCAGTTCTTCACTTGCCATAAGAATGTTCCAATGTTTGGATATTACATCCTTGATAAGATTGATGTTCCGACCATAAGTAGTTAGAAATATGACTGGCTGTGATTCCACTGTATGTGTTCTATCTTTATATAAAAGTAATTGTGATCTGTCCTGAGCAGATGCTCACTGACTAGCAGCTTGAATGGCCCATTGTTGATAGCCCCAAACCTGAAACCTATGTGTCATATCATTTTGAAAAGTGACAAAATCTTCCTTATCAGAACAAATCCTCCTAATATGAAAAAACTGGGATTTTGGTATGTTGCGTATGGTATGGTGTGGTTGCAAACTTGTGGTGTATAACAAGTTGTTGTACCAGGGATATTTCCTATACACGTTGGTAGCGAGAGAAAACACTGCCACAATAATAAGCTGTTAAATATAATAGACAAAGTAACCATAAGCAGTGTAGCCTGTTAATGGAAGCACATAAGAGGAGTCATTTTTATGTTTACAAAAATAATAAATCTGGCAGTTGCTTCATGGAATCCCAACAGATTTCTATCTCCCAGCCTACAAATATTTAGGTGGTGCAAGACATTTCAGCAAACTCAAGCAAATTCATAAGAAAAGAGATACCAGAGTAGCAGGTAGCCAAGGTGAAACCCATCTGTTAAACTGCATGTCTAAGACACAGTAAATTCATTATTTGAGTGGGCAATGATTTGTAAAGATACTAGCGAGATCACAATTCACAGTCAGAGTCCAAAATATGCAGTTTAGTTTAGGCAGTAATGATAAGATTGAAAAAAGCCAGTTGCCCAGCCCAGATGAGTAACTCCAGGGCTCCAAAATAACAAACACATCAACCAGAGGAAACACCTCTAGATAGTCAGCTCCAATAAGAGAATAATACAGTAATGCAAATTCTGTTAATGTGCCCAGTACATATATCAAATTAACACCACTGTGGGGAAAAATCCAGTAAACAGATGCCATAGAATGTCACTCTAATCTTTGAGTTTAAACTTAGTGAAATGTCATTTCAGGGAGTTTTCCCTCTATCAAGTGGAGGACACAGAGTTTTGTCAGGGCTATGCTGCTTGACTCTCCAGTTGGAGGCAACGTTTCATCCATTCCCTTACTTAAATATTTATTCTTCAGCATTATACCACCTTTGAAATGGGACAAACTTAAAAGAAATATATACTTTAATTTGCCATTGATAAATAGGGCCACTCCAGATGACACCTGTTGAGGAAAAAAGTAAAAAAAAAACTTCAGCATAAGTTATCCAACATAATTTACAAAAATATATATGTATGCAATAAGGATAACCTTATTGTGAATGTCAATTAATATAGCAAAAGGAGATATACAGATCTATTGTGCAATGCCTGGCATGGAATAAGCTTTCACTTAACATCAAGCCTTCCCTTAACATCAGACACAGTTATTATTTAACCTACTTTAAAAATATTGATATATGCATGTAAAAATAGAAAATATCAACACTGGGTTATAACAGACAAGCTTTTTGAGGATCAGTAGGTTGTGGCTTGATAGAAACAGTTGTTATCCCCATGGATCTTATAACTGGTGCCACAGATGCAGAGCTCAAGAGGACACTAAGGGTGGTCTCTAAAATAGAATTAATTATGTCAAGTAGATGAATAACATCAAATAATAATGTAAAATCCAAAGCGCACTTCTGCAGCTCATTCATGGCGATTGTACCTTATAGCATACTCCCATTTACCAGCTCTAACTTGTTATGGTGTCATGACTTTATATAGAACTAACGTACTTAACTACTGGCTTACAAATTAGGTTCAGGTTACATCTAAAAGGGCAAATCTTGCAAAATAAAAATGGTCTGAGATTGTTTGTCTAAGACAAATTGCAGTGGAGATACTAGTCACTGTCTGTCATGTTTGATTATGTTCACAATTGCGCTCACATCTTCAGAACTGAATAAGCTACAACAAAGTGCAGTGATAGAACTGTTCAATCATCGTCCTTGTAGAATATACCACACTGTAGGTGCTGATAGTTGTTTCATTATGAAGAAATGCAATATTCCAGTATTTATATTATGTTTGCAACAATCAAGGGGCTTACAAATCATTTCAGTTGTAAAAATTACAACTTTATGGGCTAATGCAATTGGAGAGCCTTAATACTTGCAATGTATTTTGTATAACTTAAGAAGTACTGAGTTTTTTTTTAATTGCTAATTTTGCAAATAGGTATAATTTTTCATATTTAAAAGTCTCATATCCAACTACCCAAACAAGAAATAGTTATCATCATCTCAAACCTCAAATGTGGCTTAACAAGGGCACTGATGATATTATTTGTCTAGTCTTTATTGTTCCAGGCTACAAAAAACTTGTTCTGTGGAAATTTAGAAAAAAATGCAGGCACAGAATTTTTTTTTTGCATCATGTCTTATTTATTTATGCAAATATATTGATTGTATAATAACTGTAAAAAGAGCTTTCGCTGAACAGCATTGCTGTTTTTACTTTATAGCAGTATTTATTGTGTATTAACTATTTATATTTGGTTTTGTTATGCCTTTTAACTTGATTTTTCACAAACTTTTCAGATATCTAGTGATTATGCAGGTTGCTGTATGTATATGAGATACAGAGAACAACATTGTCAAACAAATGAAGCACAAGGTAAGGGATTACCATCAGAATGACAGGCTGGCAAAAAGAAATAAAAGGAAAGGAGAAGAAAGAAAATAAAATACAGACAAAGGTTCATATTAAATAAGAAAGAAAATAATCTGAATTGGGAAGCAAAGCTGTTTTTGTGAAGAGAATTATTTAATTCTATAGAGTTCAATGAATAAAAAAATGCACTTGTTAAAAGTGTCTCTGATTACTGCAGAGGTGATGATATCCATTCCCAAATAATAATACTTTAGAGAGATTTAATCCACAAGGTTTGTAAGATAAAACGTCTATACTTTAAACATTTCAGGAATCATACTTATTTCTACAATGATGTACCCCATTCTCACTTGGAGGAGTTTCAAAACTGCAGTAAACAATTTTGTATTGCCAGATTTTGCCACTATCCAAAGTTTATTCTATACTGACATCAGTCACATAATTTATCAATAAGTTGTTATAAAATAAAAAAAATGCTGCATATAAATAAAACATCCAAATTTCAGTGCATTCACAACGAGACTAATGACTTCAACAGCGCTGCTGCTCTCAGGTAAATGGGAATAAAACTTACCATTTTATGTAAGCACGCATAAACAGGAAAACTAGAACGCTCATCTAGACAAATGACGTTTTATATGAAGTGCAAGGAAATGAGTACAGCTCTAAAACTGCTGAACAAACAACAAGAGCTACAAACTCTATTCCATGGAAAATTAAATACTAATGTATAATTATTTTTTCAAGTATTTTTTTCTGACCAATAGTTGCTGACCATCAGCCCACTTTGCTAAACAATTGTCCAATTATTCCCTGCATTCACCTGTCAATCAGCTTGTGGTGGAGGTTAAGGTCTAGTCAGTACTGATCGTGTGACGTCTTTAAAGTTTGAGAGTTTTTTTCTCTGACTCCAACCCTAAGTAACTTGTCATGCATATTGCTGAGATCTGCCATGCTTTTTCACACATTCTGAAACTAGCTACAGTGCAAAGCTACTTAGGCTGACTGAATATTTCCATCCTCATGTACGCTTTGCTAATCTATTCAGCTATTGCAGTGTGTCAGTACAAGTGGAGTCAAGCCATTTTTCTCTCATCAGGGAGGGCAGATTAAAAACAACTGCTCACTCACATCCATCCTTACCAGATTCTCCATTATCTGTGTACATAAATGATCCTAGGTCATCTGGATCATAGTCAGGATTTCAAATCCATGGAGTCAGCTACATTTGTTTTATTCTTAATTTCTCACCACTGTCCATGTCTTATAATAGAATACTAGAAGTGAACTTGCACTACATTTGTCATAGCAGGATGTACGTTGTCACACTTCTTGATGTAAGCACTTCAGGCTTCATTCTGTCCCTGGCAATATTCAGCTGATATTTGCATTTGTTAAATTAAGTTTCCATACACAGCATGTAGTTTTGATGTACTTATACATACTTAAAAATGGCATCAACAACCTCTGTGTAAGACTTTATTTATAATCCTTTTCTTTTTATTAGGGCTGCAGGTGTTAATGCCTCCATGATCTTTTCTCAACTCTGGAGTGCTGAATTTTCCATAAATAACTAAATGAATTAGGAATTAAGGGTTATTGTTGCAGTCAATAATAATGTTGCATTGAGAAGGCAAGCAAAGTGGGTCTATTTAGCTTGTCAGACTCCTGAAAATATTAACAATATCTAAAAAGGTAGGTAAAAGCACAATAATACATTAATCATGCTGACAAATACCTCAGCGTTTACTGCCATAAATGGGTCATTGTTATCAACAATTCTATTTATGCTGCATGACTTTAATAAAAGCGCATGTTAATTCTTAGGATAAGCATCTGACAGTTATCACACATGAGGGGAATGGGACGCATACTCATACTTTTGTCAAATGTACATGCTAAAACTGACCTTCTCTGACTTTTTAAAAGTATAAAATCAGACTTAATTTACTTAATACTGTCTAGTAAAAATGCATTATTTTCTAGGATTTTGCTATTAAGAATACACAAAGGCAATATCTTGACAACTTTCATATTGCTCAATGAGGTGGCCTACGTTTTTTTAGGAATAGTTCTCTGCTTAAATCATGACATGCTGAAGACATGCACAAAGCACTGCAGTACAGAAGGAGTTGCAGCAAACAAAGTCATGCTTTAGCTAATTTGGGTATCCAGCTTCCTCCTGGTATCAGCCATAGAAAAGAGTTGAACATGACAAAAAGTCAGTGGTCACTGAAAAGACTGACCGGAGTAGAAAGTAATCAGATGTAATCTTTCCTATCATCAACCATTTCAACACCAACATGTTTGCTTTGCTATCGCACTTCTATTTTCCAACTTCTGTTTTAAAACCAAAACTCCACTGAGGGAGAATCAACTGTTATTCTTTGTTTTCCATTCCAAAAATGAAAGCCCACTAGCTTCAAGATTCCACTGTATTTGTGAGATTTACCTACCCACCCAAATTATTGTCCTTCATTATCTAACCAAAGAATCTCAAAATCCTGCACCACATGAAAATGGTTAGATCTTTCAGTGATTATATGCAATACCATTACATTTTACTTGATGGCTTATCACTTTAAGATGGGCTATTAAACCTTTTATATTTTTTAATTGTTCCAGAAGAACAAAAATACGTAAACTGCTAATAGCTTATATTACATAAACAAATTTAGACTACATTTTGAACAGGGAAATATGGAACCATATAGTTGTTTTATAAAGGATTTGAGCAAAGCAGTTAACATACAGAGAAACAGATGGAGAGATTGATAATTATTTTGCCATAGTACTGCAAATAAACAGCAAATGTCCTTAGAGCCAAATACTCTACAGCAAAGCAGATATACGATTGCTGTTGTATATCAGAACTTGAATTCCAATTTTCTGATGAAAAGAAGAAATTAAGTAAGCCATCTTCAACACACTGAATCCAGATTTGTGAGGGAGAGGTAGGTATTCAACTCCTTACACAGGGCAAATAACACTTCATTTGTGTGTTAACAGAATTTATTAAATGTCTGTTGGTAGAGATGACTTGCTTATACAGTCCTTGCAAGAGATTTAATACATGTCTTGATGAAAATTGCTTTAAAGCTTTCCAGTTTGCAAAAATGAAAAAAAAATATAGCTGAATTACATCAAATAAATTATCTTCTGATCTCTAAACTGAAGAAAATTTAATATGGCAGAGGTTCCCCATAATTTTCTTTTAAATGCAGAGGAATATTGGTTTTAAAAGTCTGACATCAGCTTAAAAAAACTTTTAATGCAGACGTCTCGATTAGAAAGCATTTCTTGTTGACACTTGCTTTAATGCTTTCCAATCTCAAAAAAAAAAAAATAAATAAATAAATAAAAACTTTATAGGTACATTATACTGATGACACTATCTTTTGATCTGTAAACTCACAAATTTTGAATGCTGCTAGGGCCCCAGTAATTTGTTTTTCAAATTCGGAGGCTTATGTGTTCTTTTAAGTAGTTTAAAAGTCCTTTTCCCACCTTACTTGCTGGCTAGGCATTATCACAACATCTATGTGTTATATACATCTGACTGCTAACATCTCCAAAACAAATAGTTCCACCCTTGTACTAATTTTCTTAAACTGTCTAGGGTTTGATGTCATTTCTCAGTTATGTTTATGATTAATCTAAACTAAAACATCTAAATCCTCAAGAGGTTACACCATCAAAACAGTAATATTCCCAATGTCCCAACGCTATACAACACACAAAGATCTTTCCTTTTGCTGGGACAAGTCTTCTTGCATTCGTAGATGTGTGGGCAAGACCTCCCAACCACATTCTCCATAATTACTTATTTTGGGGTCACACAAACTCAGAGAGGAGGAAAAAAGTAGGAAACAAAAGTAAAACTCACCTTCATCCTCTTTTGTGATTCAAAGAATGAGAAATAATGTAGTTAATGTGAAACACAGGCAGTCCTGATTGAGTAAAATATCAGCTACAAGAAACCAGCAACCCTCCTATGTCAAAATTAAATGTATTTGCAGGACATGACATGATAACACGTGGGTTTTCCAAAATATATATCTATCTATATAGATATATATCTATGGGAAATTATATCAACTGTTGAATGTTTCTGTACGTTATCTCAGATATTTTACTATAAAACTTTTTGCCCCCCTGTTGTGTATCATATAATGCGTAATGTAACTTAGATGTTTGCTCTCTGTATAGTATTGTAACATCCCTTCTTTAAATTTGTGTATGATAAATTTGTGTCTTACTACTTGGAGCTTTTCTCCCCGAGCCTCTACTGAAAATGGAAATATATCCAGTTAGACTAACCGGGTAAACAAATGTAAAATAAATAAAAATAAATAAATAAATATCTGTATAGATCTATATCTATATATGTATATATATATATATACATGGGTCCCTATAAATTTTTTGAGTTTTCAGAAAATCAAACTCTATATGGTAAAGACCATATGACTGAGTTTTTGAAAACTCAAAGCTTTTGAATGAAGATTCAGGTACAGCAATGATCATGAAATTGACCCTTTTCCTCACTAAGGATCTCAGAGTTGGTATATATAATTTGCATAGGGGTGGGGATGCAGGGGGGCATAACGTAAAGAAGGTAGATTTTTGTGTTTTTTTTTGGGGGGGGGTGATGTTTGAGTTTTCAGAAACTCGATCTTGTGGTCTCTTTGCTATTTTATTTTTTTGAGTTTCCAAAAAGTCGATCATCTGACATAGACCCATATCAATATATATTGGACTACTAGCTTATATTGAGTACTATTATCTTTAATGCTTTGATAATCTTCTCAGATAGGATTATTGTTAGGTGCTTATTACAGACTCCCAGTCTGTGTCCAGCATGGAACTATAAATATCTATCCAGATTGGAGGAGGAAAGCAGTGAGGATATGTGCATACATGATCTAATTTTAGATTCAAGGCGGTCACTCTGTTTTCATTGCCCTGTTTTTATTCCACATCCTATTTTGAAATAATATTAGTGGTTTTGCACTCATAAGCTGAACATTACTTGTAGGTTAATAAATCTGTCCAGCATTAAGTTTGATCTTGAAGAAGTCTCTTACTAATTCTATGTCCACCACTCTCAGACAGCCAACTGTTAGGCAACCTGTGAGAGATGCACTTGTCTAGCCAAACTGGAGGTAAAGCTCTCTCCAACCAAAACTGAACTTGACATTCAAGAGTAGAAGGTAAACACTTGCAACACACCACACTTATCACATAGTCTCACTAAATCTACACTACCAAAATCCACACATAGAAACACAAAAACATTCACGGAAGCTCTCAGTAATAATCTGCCCAAGCAGCAGAGACCTCCAAAGCAGAAACTCAAATTCCACCCCCAACACAACCCAAATGACACATAGCCCACAGACTCAGTGTGCCACTCAACCACAGCCAATATGGCAAAAAAAGTATCCAACACACTAGTCATAGGTGACTCTATAGTCAGGCACACTGATGTCCCACTCACCAGGCTAAACAAGAAGAAGGTTACTGTCAGCTGCCTGTCAGGTGCCAGGATCTGCCACATAACCCACGCACTCAGGTCACTCTGGTATGTTCTGCTGAGGGGATATCCCGATGCATTTATTGACAGGATTCAGCAAGAAGTAATAATGAAAAGAGAGTCCGGTCATTTTAAACCAATACTAAGAGAGGGTACTACAGCTATCATCATTAAGGAGAACGAAAATGAAAATGCCTTGGGGAATATTTCGTTCTTGTTTACCTTTAGCATTGATTGGAAGGCCATTAAAAACATTTTTCATAAAAATTGGAGAGTTTTAATGGAAGACCAAGAATTAATCAAATGTCTTGGCGACAGGCCCAGATTTACATACAGAAGGGGGCAAAATTTAAAAGACCTTTTAGAGAGAGTGAACCACAAGACAAACAAACCAATTAAGGGAATGAGTAAATGTGGGTGTTGCCCTTATTGTAGATTTATTTCAACTGGGTCAAGGGTTAGCTTGGCAGGAACTGAATACAAAATTAATGGCAGTTTTAACTGCAATTCCAAAGGAGTTGTTTACGTGGCCACATGCAGACACTGTCCTGCTTTTTATATCGGAAAAACCGACAGGGCTTTCAAGAAAAGAATTTATGAACACGTCCATGCCATCAACATCAATGACATGAATAATGCTTTGGCCAAACACGTTGATTCCTATCCTGAGCACTCCTTTTTGTTTTCAGTTATCCAACAAATACAGCCAGCCCTAAGGGGAGGGCCTTGGCAATTGCAACTAGAGGAGCAGGAGGTATATTGGCAAATTAGGACCTCATCATACACACATCCGGGACTTAATGAGTTAGTCTCTATTAAATGCATCTTGAAATTAAAAGCCCTGTTAAGATAGAATAGGGGTGGGTTTAATGGAAGTTAAAGGACGTTTGACCATAGATGTCATGTTATTGGTTTAGGTTGAAACAGTTGAGACATGTCTCTCTATAACCCTTTGGTTTATTTAGGCTTTATTGGGCCTTTTGGAAATACATTTTAACCCCCTTTTAACCCCCTTTCCCTCCCCCCCTTCTTTCCTCTGTTTTGAACATATTTCCATATTTCCATATTTCCAAAGATCAGTTTATGATAGCCTTTTTAATATACACTAGCATGCTGTTTTAATGTTTTAATGCATAGTGGTTTCTTAGTGCAATAGATTGTTATTGGTCATTGTATTTTAGACTTTTACAGATTTTACAGTATATATATTATACATGATGATTTCTAAACTTGCAATTACTAAGCGTTTCTATTTACATCTTACATGTTTCGTACTTTAAACAAGTACGAGTGGATTAGTTTTGGTTAGTTTATTTATTTATTTATGTATTTAATCATGTATCTAGTTTATTTTCCAACTAATTTACTGAATCCCAAAGACCTTAATAAGAAACGGGTTAGTTAAGGTCACCATCTTAATGCATTCAGATAGTTACATGCATTCTAAAAAATTTAAAACAATTTTTTAAAAAATGTAGTTTTATAAAGATATACTTTTTACTACATATATATAAAAACATTTTTAGACTGTTTATCTGACAAGAATGGTTTAGATCATGAGGTGGACCGGTTAATAATAATTAATAATAACATATATTTTGAATTAATTTATTTTATTTCATTCTATTTCATTATTGTATTAAACTTGCTAATCTTGGTAATTATACACATACTTTTTAATTGATTTGGTTTGATTTGTATATATAGGGGTGTGTGATGTTACATTTCCTGTGATTTGATGAAGGTGGGGAGATTGCTCTCTACCGAAAGCGCTTATCCATAATAAATCGTGTTTTTGAAGTTGCAGAACTCGTGTTTCCAGGTTCATTTGCTCGCCTTTGCCACGTTCTATTTTTTCACTAGTTTGGTTTTGTGTTGTGGTTACTGGTATGGCTAGTGGCAGCGTGGCATCTGAACAGGAGAAGGAACACTCTGCAGTCAACGAAGAGCTTGATACGCAGGCCGACTTATTCCAAGCCGACAACGGAAGTCAGCGTTTGACCGGAGTTTCATCTACCAATCATTCGCAAGGTGATCTAACCGTTCTCATTAACCTTTTATTGACTAAAGTGGACCATTTGTCCCAACAAGTACTGGAAGTAAGGGCAAGTAACCATCTTATACCACCAGCTCCGATTATACAAACAGGTCCACTTATCAGAGGGCAGCAACCGGAGACTGCACCTATTGGTGCACCTAGCCGAGGGCAGCAACCAGAGATGGGAAACGTAACGTCAATTGACCCGGCTGATGCACACAACAGAGGGGTGACTGTCGCAGCTACAGTGGGACCGGTGTTTCTCTCCAAAAGCTCAAATGGATTAACAGCAGCTCATTCCGGCCAGCTAGACAGGATTAATAACACTACCACAGTTCCCAGCATTGCTTCAGTTTTATCTAAAAAGGATTTTTTTCAATTGGACAATGGGACAGGCAACCAGGCACAAAACGAGGGGGTGAGTAACAGCGCTAACTCCATTCCTTCATTTTTGACCAAGCTAGATGAATTTGATTTAAAATTATTTCGCTGCAGAAAGCTGCAGTTAGAAATCTCTTTTTTAAGAGAGTGCATTAACAAACAAATAGTACCTAAGGGTCTTCGCCAATGGCAATACCCATCAGGTCTGATAAATAATTCAGCTTTTCATAAGGAACTGCAGGGCCTGTTTGACAGGCAAGCTTTTGAGTTCATGGAAGCACTCATTAATTGGTATACAGTCGAAATCGGGGTCCTCCAGGAGGATCTAACTAATTTGGAAACCTTTATCTTACAGCATGCAGATTTTTTGAGATTCAAGTATGACTATCTTAGGACATTATCTAGCATTGAGGCATCAATTACTAAGATGCTCAACAACAAAAAACATAAAATTCAGCGTGATGTGGGGGATTATGCAAATAACAAAGCCTACCCTCCACCACCCCCAGGGAAGTTGCAAAATGGAGACTACAAACAGCCAGGGCCAATGTGATTAATAACTCTAACATTACAGACATTCCTTCCGATAACATGGAAGGGCAGGGTAATGAACAAACACTTCGAAGAAGTGAACGTTTAAGGAACAATGGGGCCAATAATTTGAATAACCAAGACCTTTTGGATACTTGTCAGGGGAGGGAAGGGACAATTAATGAGGAAATCCAACAGGATTTTCACAGGACTTCCAACCAGGGGAATGTCACGTCGAACAACAACAACAATCAGCGGTTCAATCAGAGAAGGAAAAGGGGAAACCAGCGGAGACGCTAGGCACTTTAGACAATAATGACATTGGTAATCAAAATGATGATGTAAATGGGGTCATGCCTCCTGTTGGGGCATCCAGTGAACAAAATGGCCCATTCATTCTGTCTAATTCCACAGGGGACTTTAAGATCTACAACTATACTGTGATGAATGTTGATACCAAAGTTGTGGAGTTTTTTGCTAAAGGACTAACATTTGTTCCTCAAAAATACAGTGATCTGATTAGGACTATAATTGACTTAAAACTTTATGTTAGGAAATTAAACCTGGCATACACATTAGGTAACACTCCATCACTTCTAAGCTCACTTAGAGTTTCAAGTGTGTTTAACCCCCCTTTGACAGGTATTCTAAGCCACTTTGAAAAATCTTGCGAACTAGATTTAAGAGCCTTGGACAAAGAAAATAAATACAACAAGAAGGGCTCCAAGAATAGTTTTAATGCATCTGGGGATGATATTGCATTCATCCAACTGCTTAATGACTGTAATATCAGAGTAATGGCACCCGATAAGGGAGGGGGGCTCATTTTTATGGACCAATATGCATATGTTAACAAAATGGCTCAACACTTGGATTCAGGTGCATATGTGGCAGCGAGCATTAATGAGGTCAACATAGCTTATAAAAAGATCAGAGGAATGTTAGATGATTTGTTTTTAGAAGGCATAATTGACAGTAACACGCTACAGTATATTACAATGTTGGCTCCGAGGATCCCCACATTGTTCGGTACACCCAAAATTCACAAAGATTTAAGGGACCCTCCTTTTAGACCAATTGTGGACGGGAGAGGTTCAATCACTTATGCCTGTGCCAAATTGGTGGACAGCATTTTGAAACCTCTTTTGGGATCAGAACCGCAGATTTGTAGGAATTCCCGGGGATTCTTGGAAAACATTGGAAAAACACCTTTCAACCCTGATCATATTTTTCTAGTAGTTGACATTAAAGATTTATACACTGTCATCCCACATCAAGTGGGGGTTGAATGGACAGTGGATTTCATGCTCCGTAAGGGGGCATCAAATGACCAGATGCATTTAGTGGAAACACTCCTGGACTTGATCCTCACCAATAACTACCTGGTTTTTAACAACAATTATTATCTGCAAACAAGAGGGATTGCAATGGGCTCCCCTTGTGGGTGCACTTTTGCTAATAGTGTACTGGCACAATGGGAGGATCAAAGTTTATTTGTGAATCAACATTATCTGGCATATGTCTCTTGGTACACTAGGTACCAAGATGACATGTTTTTCCTATGGAATGGGCCTGCCAATCTTATCCCAGACTTTATAGACAGCATCTCTCGGTCAACGAGTTTTCTAGAATTTACTTTTTCTAGTAATGACAGGGAGATAACCTTCCTAGATGTTAAACTTAGAAAGGATTTCACCCTAAATAAAATGATTTCCACCATTTTTAGAAAACCCACGTTTTCCAACACATATTTACATTTTACTAGCTCTCATCCCATACATCAAAAGAAGAGTGTTGTAAAGGGACAGTTTGTCAGGGCAGCCAGGATGGTGTCCGAACATGAGGATTTTATAAGGGAATGTGAGAACATCTCTGGTATGTTCCTGCTGAGGGGATATCCCGATGCATTTATTGACAGGATTCAGCAAGAAGTAATAACGAAAAGAGAGTCCGGTCATTTTAAACCAATACTAAGAGAGGGTACTACAGCTATCATCATTAAGGAGAACGAAAATGAAAATGCCTTGGGGAATATTTCGTTCTTGTTTACCTTTAGCATTGATTGGAAGGCCATTAAAAAAATTTTTCATAAAAATTGGAGAGTTTTAATGGAAGACCAAGAATTAATCAAATGTCTTGGCGACAGGCCCAGATTTACATACAGAAGGGGGCAAAATTTAAAAGACCTTTTAGAGAGAGTGAACCACAAGACAAACCAATTAAGGGAATGAGTAAATGTGGGTGCTGCCCTTATTGTAGATTTATTTCAACTGGGTCAAGGGTTAGCTTGGCAGGAACTGAATACAAAATTAATGGCAGTTTTAACTGCAATTCCAAAGGAGTTGTTTACGTGGCCACATGCAGACACTGTCTTGCTTTTTATATCGGAAAAACCGACAGGGCTTTCAAGAAAAGAATTTATGAACACGTCCATGCCATCAACATCAATGACATGAATAATGCTTTGGCCAAACACGTTGATTCCTATCCTGAGCACTCCTTTTTGTTTTCAGTTATCCAACAAATACAGCCAGCTCTAAGGGGAGGGCCTTGGCAATTGCAACTAGAGGAGCAGGAGGTATATTGGCAAATTAGGACCTCATCATACACACATCCAGGACTTAATGAGTTAGTCTCTATTAAATACATCTTGAAATTAAAAGCCCTGTTAAGATAGAATAGGGGTGGGTTTAATGGAAGTTAAAGGACGTTTGACCATAGATGTCATGTTATTGGTTTAGGTTGAAACAGTTAATTGAGACATTTCTCTCTATAACCCTTTGGTTTATTTAGGCTTTATTGGGCCTTTTGGAAATACTTTTTAACCCCCTTTTAACCCCCTTCCCCCCCCTTCTTTCCTCTTTTTTGAACATATTTCCATATTTCCATATTTCCAAAGATCAGTTTATGATAGCCTTTTTAATATACACTAGCATGCTGTTTTAATGTTTTAATGCATAGTGGTTTCTTAGTGCAATAGATTGTTATTGGTCATTGTATTTTAGACTTTTACAGATTTTACAGTATATATGTTATACATGATGATTTCTAAACTTGCAATTACTAAGCGTTTCTATTTACATCTTACATGTTTCGTACTTTAAACAAGTACGAGTGGATTAGTTTTGGTTAGTTTATTTATTTATTTATGTATTTAATCATGTATCTAGTTTATTTTCCAACTAATTTACTGAATCCCAAAGACCTTAATAAGAAACGGGTTAGTTAAGGTCACCATCTTAATGCATTCAGATAGTTACATGCATTCTAAAAAATTTAAAACAATTTTTTAAAAAATGTAGTTTTATAAAGATATACTTTTTACTACATATATATAAAAACATTTTTAGACTGTTTATCTGACAAGAATGGTTTAGATCATGAGGTGGACCGGTTAATAATAATTAATAATAACATATATTTTGGATTAATTTATTTTATTTCATTCTATTTCATTATTGTATTAAACTTGCTAATCTTGGTAATTATACACATACTTTTTAATTGATTTGGTTTGATTTGTATATATAGGGGTGTGTGATGTTACATTTCCTGTGATCTGATGAAGGTGGGGAGATTGCTCTCTACCGAAAGCGCTTATCCATAATAAATCGTGTTTTTGAAGTTGCAGAACTCGTGTTTCCAGGTTCATTTGCTCGCCTTTGCCACGTTCTATTTTTTCACTAGTTTGGTTTTGTGTTGTGTTAACTATAAATATCCCTCCAGATTGGAGGAGGAAAGCAGTGAGGATATGTGTACATGATCTAATTTTAGATTCAAGGCGGTCACTCTGTTTTCATTGCCCTGTTTTTATTCCACATCCTATTTTGAAATAATATTAGTGGTTTTGCACTCATAAGCTGAACATTACTTGTAGGTTAGTAAATTTGTCCAGCATTAAGTTTGATCTTGAAGAAGTCTCTTACTAAATCTATGTCCACCACTCTCAGACAGCCAACTGTTAGGCAACCTGTGAGAAATGCACTTGTCTAGCCAAACTGGAGGTAAAGCTCTCTCCAACCAAAGCTGAACTTGACATTCAAGAGGAGAAGGTAAACACTTGCAACACACCACACTTATCACATAGTCTCACTAAATCTACACTACCAAAATCCACACATAGAAACACAAAAACATTCACGGAGGCTCTCAGTAATAATCTGCCCAAGCAGCAGAGACCTCCAAAGCAGAAACTCAAATTCCACCCCCCAACACAACCCAAATGACACATAGCCCACAGACTCAGTGTGCCACTCAACCACAGCCAATATGGCAAAAAAAGTATCCAACACACTAGTCATAGGTGACTCTATAGTCAGGCACACTGATGTCCCATTCACCAGGCTAAACAAGGAGAAGGTTACTGTCAGCTGCCTGTCAGGTGCCAGGATCTGCCACATAACCCACACACTCAGGTCACTCCACAACAAGTACAAATATGACTCTGTCATTGTTCATGTTGGTGTGAACAACCTGAGATGTACCTCCCTGGACTACATAAAAAGAGACATGGACGAGCTCTCCGATCTTGTAGCCCAGGCAGGTATGGCCCTAGCCCTGAGTAGCATTCTGCCATTGCCCAGAATGATACCGCAGTACAAGGACAAAATGATTGACTTCAACAATTGGCTAAGCTTCTGGTGTCATTCTAAGGGGATCTAGTATCTGTCTGCTTGGGATGGTATGGTCGACAGACCACAATGCTTTGCCAGAGATGGCCTGCACCTGTTGCCCCTGGGATTCCAGATACTGGCTAAGGCACTTGCCGCCCTTATAGTGCCTTTTTTAGGTAAGTTTCATATGACAAATTCACTACAGTAACAGGAACAGACAAGAAAAACTGAGGGTAATGCTACTCAATGCTAGAAGTCTAAATCTCAAAATGCACTCACTCCAGGCACTCCTTAAAATGGAGAACATCTATATCTGTGCAGTGACTGAGACCTGGTTCAAGGCTAAAGAGAGCACCCCTGCACTACCAGGCTATAACTCATACCACACTTTTCAGCCATGTAACCTGGACCAGAACACCAAAGGCTGAGGTGTGTCCATAGTCATTAAGGATGTCCACACCTCCAGGATAGTTGCTCAGCATGATGCATCCAAGGTTATCCAAGTGCAACTAACTCTGGGAAAAACTGCAATCAAAATTGTAGCTTGTTACAGATCCCCCACCATGCCCCAGGATTCCCACTACTCTTTTCTTGATGTACTGGAAAATAATACGGTTCAACCAAACACCCTAATAATGGGCGACTTCAACTACCCCACCATTAACTGGGAAAACTACTCATGTACCAACTCCTTCACACAACGCTTTCTGGAATTCATAAACTCCAATGGCCTGGACCAACTTATCCACACTCCCACCAGGGGCAACAATATCCTAGACCAAGTCATTACCAACATGAGTGACCGGTGTTCCACACCTGAAGTCAACTCCTCGTTGGTCCGATCCAATAATAAGCAAATCACCCTTGATATCCACATCCCGCCCCCACCCCCATTAAGGAAACCATGGTAAAATTTTTTTCCAAAGCCAACTTCATGCTTCTTAAGACAGAAGTGATGAACTTCATGATACCCATACAGATGGACAATACATTTACGACTGCTGAATCCTACACAAATGCACTCTATAAGCACTTACACAAGTGCATGGATTGTGCTATCCCAAACAGAACCAAGATGCTATCCTCCAAAAAAAGGAAGCTAGTCTGGTGGTCCCCTGCCATAAACAATCTGTACAACAGAAGGAAGAAATTGTTGCAAAAGAGAGTAAAATCCCATGATTGAAGGAGCTCCCTGGTCAGCCTCAGTAAGAAGCTGAGATCCCTTATAAGATCCTCCAAAGCTAGCTATGAAAACAAAATTGCCACTGATACTAAAGACAACCACAAAGCATTCTATAGCTATATTAAGAATCTCAATGGCAACCCCCAGATCTGCTCTTATTTACAGCAAAATGGCATGAAAATTACAGAACCAATTGATATTGCCAACATCCTGGAAGATAGGTTTAGTGCTAACTTTACCCACCCCTCACCCGCTAAAGGGCCCATATCTTTACAGGAAGAATGCAGAGTCCCTGTAATCACAACTATGCAGGTAAAAGCTGCACTCTCTAAAGCCAAAAACACAGCATCCATGGGACCGGACAACATCCCAGGCTGCATTTTACATGAACTTCAGAATGAACTGGCTCCACACCTAAGCACCATGTTCAATCCTAGCCTCACATCAGGCTTTGCGCCCACTGAATGGCATACAGCAACAGTTATCCCACTCCACAAAGTGGGAGCCACCACTGATCCTGGGAGCTATCGCCCTATTAGCCTGACGAGTCTGGTCTGCAAGGCCATGGAACGTATAATCATGGAACTCATAAACAAAGACATTGGTAATCTCCAAACTCTGGATCCCACCCAGTTCGGGTTTGTGAAAGGCAGATCATGCCTCCTGAACCCGATCGACTTCTTTGAGGCAGTCACCAAAGCCGTAGGTGAGGGTAAGGTGGTTCACACAGCCTATCCTTGACCTCAGCAAGACTTTTGACACCATCCACCATTCTGGAATTATAGCTAAATGCACTAAACTAGGTATAAATCCCTACATCACAAGATGGGTTGCCAACTGGTTAACTGACAGAACCCACACTGTAAAAGTTGCACACTTCAAACCAGTGAGTACCACAGGGTTCAGTCCTGGGACGTCTGCTATTTGGTATCTACTTCTCTGAAGTACAGGCTAACACAGAAGGCCTCTGGCTAATGAAGTTCGCAGATGACTGAAAACTAGGAGCGATAGTCGAGTCCCCAAATGATGTGGAAATCCTACAGAAGGGCCTCACTGAGACAGATGCCTGGTGTCAGTGCCATGGCCTCAAGCTCAATGACAAAAAGTGCATTGTCATCCCCTTTGGTAAAAACTCTGCACCCATGAACTACTACATATACAGCAGTCTACTTAACAGTGAATGTGTGATAAGAGACTTTGGGACCCAGGTGGACAATAGTCTGTCCTTTGATAGTCACATCGCCAAAGTAGTCAGGAAGTCCTTCTACGTGGCACACCTCATCATAAAAGGGTTCTCATCCAGGAAAAAAAGAGGTCATTGTTCCCCTCTACTCGACACTCATTAGAACCATTATAGAGTTCAGCTCCCCTTTTAAAATGTACCTCACAAGACATCTGCAGCAGCTGGAAAGGCCACAGAAGTACCTCACAAAGAGGATTACTGGCCTCAAACAGATGCCTTACACTGACCGTCTCAAAAAACTCCAGCTTTACTCCGTAGCATATTGCCTAGTCAGTGGTGATCTCTGCCTAACATATAAAGCTATGTCAAACCCAGAGCTGTTGGACATGCTACATCTAAAGAAATCCCAATCTCTCCACGCTGCACACTCTAGGGACCTAAACCTTGTCACCACAATAACTGGACATGCTGGAGAGATAGATTCCTGTCCCAGAGACTTCCCATACTCTGGAACAGGCTACCCATCTATGTCAAACAAAGTTCTTCATTAGCACTCTTCAAGAAAAATCTTGATGAGTGGATGGGAAATAGGAAATACATCCTGGGGATCACTGCTGTGTCTCTGCTCAACAGTGGCACAGGAAAATTACTTTCTTGGGTGGCGTAAGCCAGGGAACCTTGTTGGCTAGGCTTATGTAGGCCCTCGGGCCAATAGCCTAGTACCTACCTATAAAACCTATGAACCATTGTGTTAAAGGGGTTTTGTGACCCTGAACATTCTCATACATTTCAAACACCGCCCCTAAAGCTGTTCAATGTTGGGGCAATGTTTAGCTTACAGCCAGAGCAAGGGGTAAATAATGGAACCTTGTAATGAGTGTTAAGCTTCAAGCTCTGTGTCATAAGACTGGAACATAATAATAATAATATAATAATACTATATCACTTTGTTCCCATATGGGAGTTCCCCTGATCAGGGTCATAGTCTTTCATGTTTCTTGAATGTGAAAGTTATGTGATATTTAGCAAAATACAATATTCTAAACTCTGCATGTTCATGTGTTCTAGGCTAATGGCCCTGGAGCCTTTACCAGCCTAGCCCATAGAAGTGCCCTGGCATCACACAACCTGATGTTAGCTCCCAGTGCCTCTATCAAGTAGAGCCACTGGAGTGATCCAAGGGGCGAACTTTCTATTTCCCATCCACTCATCAAATTTCTCTTGAAGAGGGCCAGTGAGCTGCTCTGCTTAACATTTATGGGAAGTCTATTCCTGAGCATGGGCAGTCTCTGGGTTATGAACCTGTCCCTCCAGCATGTTCTGTTGATTGTGGTAATGAGGTTGAGGTCTCTGGAGTGTGTGGTGTGGAGGGATTGGTATTTCTTTAGATGTAGCATTTCTAACAGAGCTGGGTCAGACATGGCTTTGTAAGTCAAGCAGAGATCGCCTCTTAGTTAATTATATGAGACAGAGAATAGCTGGAGTTTTTTGAGTCTGTCCATGTAGGGCATGTGTTTAAGGCCTAGGATTCTCTTCATGAGGTACTTTTGTGACCTTTCCAGCTGTTGCATGTGTCTAGTGAGGTATATGCCAAATGGGGCATTATACTCAATGACTGGCCTAATAAGGGAAGAGTAGAGAGAGATGATGACCTCTTTCTTCCTGGATGCAAAACCCTTGATAAAGAGATGTGCCACATAGAAGGGCTTTCTGACCAAAGTGGCAATGTGGTGGTTGAAGGAGAGGTTGCTTTTAACCTGTGTCCTCAGATCTCTTATCTCTTCAGTGTTCAGTGAGCTCCCATCGATGTGGTAATTAGTGGGAAATGAGTTTTTCCCAAAGGGATGACAACACATTTTTTGGCATTAAGCTTAAGGCCATGGTTTCGACAACAGTCATTGATCTCAGTGAGGCATTTCTGTAGGATGTCTACATCACTTGGGGAGTTAATAAT